>NC_141620.1:33837919-33989457 GCF_047967505.1 Dipteris shenzhenensis
TAGTCATATGATTCACTTCCTCTAGCCATTGCTGTATGTTATTGGAGCACCCATTATTAGTCCATTCGTTCTAACTAGACACATTAAGTACATTAAATTATTTCCCGTATTTCCTTGCTGCCAATACCGGTGAATTTCTTGATTAAAAACCATCTTGAGGGATGATCCAATGCAAGAGAAAGATAAGTGGAAGAGGGGGGAGAGAGAGAGAGAGAGAGAGAGAGAGAGAGATTATATGTGTGTGTGAGAGAGAGAGTGCATGTTTGTGTGTGTGTGTGTGTGTGTGTGTGTGTGCGCGCTTTTGTGTTTTTGTGAGAGAGGGAGAGAGAGAGAGAGGGGGGGGGGAGGTTTATAGAATTTTTGTATGTGGTTTTGAGAGAGAGAGAGAGAAAGAGAGGTGTAGGGGTTGATCGATGCTAGGGGGAAGGTGAAAGGGCGTGAATATCTAAGGAAAGGAGATGAAAGAAAATAAAGATATGCACAAAACCATAGCTAGAGAGAGAGAGAGAGAGAGAGAGAGAGAGAGAGAGAGAGAGAGAGGTGGGGAGGGGGGAGGTCGAGGGTTTATCAAATGACTAACGACATTATCATATGACCTTGCATGTAGACACATATGCTACACCCTCCTTTCCCTTCAAGTAATTAACTGTATCAGTCTACCTTATATCACACATAGTCATATGATTCACTTCCTCTAGCCATTGCTGTATGTTATTGGAGCACCCAACATTAGTCCATTCGTTCTAACTAGACACATTAAGTACATTAAATTATTTCCCGTATTTCCTTGCTGCCAATACCGGTGAATTTCTTGATTAAAAACCATCTTGAGGGATGATCCAATGCAAGAGAAAGATAAGTGGAAGAGGGGGGAGAATTGCACATGCTTAAAAACCATCTTGAGGGATGATCCAATGCAAGAGAAAGATAAGTGGAAGAGGGGGGAGAGAGAGAGAGAGAGAGAGAGAGAGAGAGATTATATGTGTGTGTGAGAGAGAGAGTGTGTGTTTGTGTGTGTGTGCGTGGGGGGGGGGAGGGTGTATGTCATTACGTATTTCTATGAGAGAGAGAGAGAGAGAGAGAGAGAGAGAGAGAGAGAGATACAGTTCACTTAGCTTTACTTTTTTTTTGGGTTGTTTTTCTTGCAGGTGCTTCATTTTATTGTTGGACTAGCACTAGCTTTTCTCCACAACTTTTGTTTATCCAGGTAGGTGATCACTTTTTTCCCAATTGACATTGTGTGTGTGTGTGTATGTGTGTTTGCATCTTAAACATTTTCAAAATCATTGAAACCATTCTGATCTGATAATTCATGAATTCTCTATTACATTCATGAAACCATTCTGATCGTAATTCGTGGACGCTTAGATTCTTGGGAGGGGAAAACTGAACTAAGAACCATCTTTTTTCAAAAAGATAATGGAGGCGAGAGAGAGAGAGAGAGAGAGAGAGAGAGAGAGAGAGAGAGAGAGAGAGAGATTTAGAAGCTACATTTTTAAAATCATCCATAACATTATGATCTTATAGTTTCTAGATGATTATATTATTGAGACGGAAGAACTAACAGATAATGGAGGCGAGAGAGAGAGAGAGAGAGGGAGAGAGACAGAGAGAGGGAAAATATAATGGTGGACAAAAGTGAATTAAGTTAGTGTATTAGTTAGAGACAAGGCGATGATGAGGCGATGATGGGGTTGGAGCAGTGATCATTAAATGTAATTGTATCTTTCGTAGGGGCATCTTGATGACCTGGCAATATGTCTAGAGATAAGCTTGCACTGTGTACCCTAAGTGATCTAATCTAACCTTCATTTTGAGAAGCTAGCCTTGCTTTTCAATTGACTTTGCTTTCTTTTTGGAATTCTTTGCTTCCTTAGGACACGTTGTGTGTGTGTGTGTGAGTTTGCATCGTTTGAGACAAGCTACATTTTCAAAATCATTGAAACCATTCCGATCTGATAATTCATGAATTCTTTGCTTCCTTGGGACACTGTGTGTGTGTGTGTGTGAGTTTGCATCGTTTGAGACAAGCCACATTCATTGAAACCATTTTGATCTTATAATTCGTGGACGCTTGAATTCTTGGGAGGGGAAAACTGAACTAAGAACCATGTTTTTTCAAAAATATGGTACATCTCTCTCTCTCTCTCTCTCCCAACCTACAGTAGCCCAACCTACAACACAGTTGCATGCTAAACTACCAGCCTTTTCTACAATCCTTTTCTATTGGCTCAGCATGATCTCTTCTATTGTGGACCTTACTGTGCTGCTTTGTGTGTAGAGTCTCATACCTCAATGCCTGCTTTGTCTATGCATATCTCTTAGGAGAGCCGAGAGAGAGAGAGAGAGAGAGAGAGAGAGAGAGAGAGAGAGAGAGAGAGAGAGGGGGGAAAATATAATGGTGGACAGAAAGGAATTAAGTTTGTAGATGATTATATTATTGAGATGGAAGAACTAAAAGATAAAGGAGGGGATGATGTGATTGGACCAGTAATCATTAAATGTAAGCTACATTTTTTAAATCATGCAAACCATTATGATCTTATAGTTTCTAGATGATTATATTATTGAGACGGAAGAACTAAAAGATAATAGAGGTGAGAGAGAGCGAGAGAGGGAGAGAGAGAGAGAGGGAAAATATATTGATGGACATAAGTGAATGAAGTTAGTGTATTAGTTAGAGACAAGGCGAGGATGTGGTTGGACACTAAGTGATCTAATCAACCTCTCAAGGAGAGTAAAGGATTATGTATGTTTCATGTCATGTGCATTATGGCCATGAGAAGTAACCTCCAGAGGTGAGGCGATTGGATATCAGTAATCATTAAATGTAATTGTATCTTTCCTAGGAGCATCTTGATGACTTGGCAATATGTCTAGAGATAAGCTTGCACCGTCTAGCCTAAGTGATCTAATCTAACCTTTGTTTTGAGAAGCTAGCCTTGCTTCTCAATGAGAGTAAAGCGTCCAATATGTTTCATGTCATGTGGACTATAGGCATGAGAACTAAGCTCGAGACGTGAGGCAATTGAATAATAGGTGGGGCTACAGAGAGAGAGAGAGAGAGAGAGAGAGAGAGAGAGAGAGAGAGAGAGAGAGAGAGAGAGAGAGAGAGAGAGAGAGGACGAAAGGATATAATGGTAGGGCAGAAGTGAAATAAGACAAGGCCATGATGTGGTTGGACCAGTAATCATTAAATGTGATTGTATCTTTCGTAGGAGCATCTTGATGACCTGGCAATATGTCTATAGATAAGCTTGCACCCTCTACCCTAAGTGATCTAATCTAACCTTTGTTTTGAGAAGCTAGCCTTGCTTCTCAATGAGAGTAAAGCATCAAATATGTTTCATGTCATGTGGACTATAGCCATGAGAACTAAGCTTGAGACGTGAGGCGATTGGATGATAGGTGGGGCTACATTGAGAGAGAGAGAGAGAGAGAGAGAGAGAGAGAGAGAGGGGACGAGAAATATAATGGTAGGCAGAAATGAAATAAGACAAGGCCATGATGTGTTTGGATCAGTAATCATTAAAGGTATTTGTATTTTCTTAGGAGCATCGAGCTGGCAGTATGTCTAGAGATAAGCCAGCATCCTCTTCCCTAAGTGATCTAATCTAACCTCTTTCAGAGGTTAGTCTTGCTTCTCAAGGAGAGTAAAGGATTAAGTGTCTTTCACGTCATGTGTTTTATAGCCATGAGAACTAAGCTTGAGAGATGAGGCGATTGGATGATAGATGGGGCTACACACACACACACAGAGCAAAATATAATGGTTCATGTATTCGCATAAATGCTGATGCAATGCTTATACTTTTTTTGAGATGGTCAACTTTGAGTTTTTTTAGATATGTTAGCTTTGTTTTTATGTTTCAAATGATGGTTGCACATATGGTATTGTATTTTGCTCACATGTTGAAAAAATATGAGCATTACTCTTACCAAAGATAATGAGTTCAATGCATAGATGGTCCGCTCTTAATTTTAGATAGATGGGAAAGGGATGGCTTTGTCATGGTTAGGGATGATGCATAAGTTATTTGATTAATCTATTTTTTCCTTTGAGGAATAGATATTTATGTAGTTGGTTGAGTGGATACAGAAGATGGCAAGACAAATAGAAGAGAGGCTACATTCAATACGTTCTCATAGGAGAAGATTGTTGGATTCAACGCGGGCAGCTCGTCGTGCTTATGCTATACAAAGAACAAGGTCTAAAACACAAGGTGCTAGAAGCATGAGGGTGGCTGTGGAATCTATGGGTATAGAAGTAGGAGTTTGCAGTCAACACAATCAGATACATGGATGCAGTAATGTAGCGTGCATTGTGGCTGAAAATACAATGGACCTCAATACTTCAGTAACAGTAGGTAGAGTGCATCAACATGCTTCAGTGATAGGTACACCTACTCAAATGGATTCAACGCGGGCAGCCCGTCGTAGTTATGCTATACAAAGAACAAGGTCAAAAACACAAGGAGTTAGAAGCGTGAGGGTGGCTGTGGAATCTATGGATGTAGAAGACGGCCTTCGCAGACAACAGGACCAAATGTATGGGCACAGTAATGTAGCGTGCATTGCTGAAAATACAATGGACATCAATACTTTACCAACTATAGATAATGAGCATGAACATGCTCCAGTAATAGGTACAGGTACTCAAATGGATTCAACGCGGGCGGCCCGTCGCATTTATGCTATACAAAGAACAAGGTCGAGAACACAAGTTGCTAGAAGTGTGAGGGGGGCAATGGAATCTATGGATGTAGAAGTTGGCCTACGCAGAGAACAGAATCAAATGCATGGGCACAGTAATGTAGCATGCACTGCTGAAAATAGAATGGACCTCCATACTGCACCAATAGTACGTAATGAGCATGAACATGCTCCAGTAGTATGTACAACTACTCAAATGGATGCAACCAGGGATGCTACTCATTTAAGAGCCCGAAGGCGTGTTGTTCACAACAGGGCTGTGATTTTGGGTGCAGGGGGGAGCCTCTCTATCTTGCATACTTTTCCGTTAAGGGAAAATGTAGAGCATCCATCTTTGTATCCACTGGTCTTCAATGCTCCTTCTGTTCATGCACTCGGATCCATGGATCATACATGTAGCTTTTGCCAGGCTCAACTGTGGAAACAAGAGACGCGAATGCATATGCATCAAGTTGTGGGCAAGCACTGTTGCAAAGTTGGTCGTGTGTCATTGTTGCCGTTAGAAGAACCACCAGAGATTTTGAGAGTTCTAATGCACGGACATGATGCTAGAAGCAGACTATTTAAGAAAAACATTAGGGCTTATAATAGTGCCATGGCATTTGTTTCATTGGGAGCCCATGTTGATCAAATGTTCCGTGGGAATGGGGGTATACAAAACTTTCGAGTCCATGGTAGTGTGTATCATCAGGTTGGAAATTTGTTGCCGGATGAGGCTAGGCAAGAAATACCACATTTTGCACAGTTGTACGTGTATGATACTGATCATGAACTAGAACACCGTTTAGATGGGATGCCTGGATCCAGGCATTTTGGAGTTGTTGCAGAGGATGATGCACGAGTGCAATCCATATGCCAGTGCATTGATGGCTATTGGGCAAGTGCTAAGAACAAATCCACATACAAACCTGAGGATGGTTATTTGTGAGAGCCGCTCCACCTCAAGGCAGTACTTGGCTCCTATGGCTAGCGAGGTTGCTGCAATCATGCCAGGACAAGGGGATGACTTCGATATTGGAAATCGGGACATTCAGATTTTTAGCCGCAATGGGTTTGTGCATAGAATATCTAATTTGCACCGATCATACATGCCTCTCATGTATGTTCTTTTGTTCCCTCGGGGAGAAGATGGTTGGCATCCATATATCCCATATAGTGATGTTCCTAATTACACACCATTGCACGAGATACGTGGACAGAGTTGTGTCACCCAGAGACAATACTATGCATATCTTTTGCAAGTGAGATATGATTCAAATGCATGTCTTTTGCGTGGGGGTAGATTGCTGCAGCAATACATGGTTGATGCCTACAGTAGCATGGAAGAGTCTAAGTTGGTGTGGATACGAAACAACCAAGCTTCCCTACGCGCTGAAGTCTATCAAGGGTTGATGGACATGGTGAATACAACTGATGGGACACGTACTATGCTTGGCAATGCTACAGGGCGTAGGGTGGTGTTGCCTTCTTCTTTTACGGGAGGGCCTCGGTATATGTGCCAGCTATACCAAGATGCTATGGCAATTGTCAGAAAAAGGGGCAAACCGGATTTATTCATAACATTCACCTGTAATCCCAAATGGCCTGAAATATCTATAGCATTGTTGCCGGGGCAAACTGCAGAAGACCGTCCAGATTTGACAGCCCGTGTTGGGAAGGTGGCTGGATATGTGAGTGTCATAGAGTTTCAAAAGAGAGGCCTGCCACACTCACACATATTGTTGATATTAGAAAGTGGTTTCAAACCCGTGGAGATCGGTCACTATGACCGATTAGTGTGTGCAGAGTTGCCAGATAAGGCTATGTTCCCGGAGTTGCATGATATTATTGGGCAATGTAATGTCCATGGTCCGTGTGGTGCACTAAATCCATCTGCAGCTTGCATGGTTGATGGAAAATGCATTCGTCATTATCCACGTGGATTCTCACAGACGACTATTGTTGGCAACGATGGCTATCCAGTTTACATGCGTCGTGATGATGGTAGAAAGATACAAGTGAAAGGGGGTGTGATTGATAATCGTTGGATTGTGCCATTTAATCCTTTCCTCTGCATGAAGTACAAGGCACACATCAATGTTGAAATATGCTCCACAATCACTGCAGTTAAGTATTTGTATAAATATGTGTACAGAGGTCATGACAGAGCCATTATCAAGATGCAGCTAAATAATGCAGGAGAGCAAGGGCATTTGCACAACATAGTTGACGATGGCATTGATGAGATTAGTAGTTACTTAGATGCACATTACGTGTCAGCATCAAAAGCATGTTGGCGGATTTATGAGTATGCCACGCACGATGAAAAACCCGATGTGCAAGTATTGCAAGTTCATCTTCTGATGCGCAATAACGTCATCTTTCGAGATGATGATGATTTGCAAAATGTTGTAGGCAGGGAACAAAATCAAAAGACCACCCTCACATAATGGTTCACTTATAATCAGTTGCAATATGATGCAAGCAACTTACTGTATGGTGACTTGCCAGACAAGTTGGTTTGGAACAAAACCAGTAAGCGGTGGACTAGAAGACAAAAGGGGAATACCATAGGTCGGATGTACAATATTTCCCCCTCAGCTGGTGAGCTCTACTTCATGCGTATGCTTCTTAATGTGTGCACGGGATGCAAGTCCTTTGATGACCTACGTACTTTTGACAGCCAAGTGTACCCTACTTTCAAGGCAGCATGCATAGCACGGGGATTGTTGGAGAGTGATGATGAATGGTTTGTGTGTATGCAAGAGGCTGTGTTTTATCAAAATAGTGCACAATTGAGACACCTATTTGTCACAATATTGGTTTTTTGTGAGCCAACGTCTCCTCAACTTTTGTGGGAAAAATTTTCCCTTGAGCTTTCAGATGATTTTTTTAATATATTGGAATCAAGTATGGGGAATTTAATTGGTCGTCGTGAACTAGCAATAAAGAAGGCTATATTGCACTTAGAGCACATTCTTCAACAACATGGGCGAAGGTTGGCTGAGTTTGACGGAATGTCTGTTGTAGATAGAACATCTTTGTCAAAAGTTGGAAATGGCTTATTGCAAGAAGAAAGAATGTTTGATTGTGTGAAAGAAGCACAGACTGCCCAGCAAATGGAAATGTCCTTGAATCACTGTCAACGTGCTGCATTCGATCGGATTTTGGCAAGGGTTTATGGAGATGGTGGTGAGGTCTTTTTTCTCGATGGTATAGGAGGGTCTGGAAAGACCTTTCTCTACAATTGCTTGCTCTCTCGATTGCGTGGGGAGGGGCTCATCGCTTTGGCATGTGCATCTTCTAGGATTGCTGCATTGCTACTAGCCAATGGATGCACGGCACACTCACGATTCAAGATACCGTTGGAGCTGGATGGTACTAGCAGTTGCAATATTAAGGTTAATAGTCAACTTGCAGATGTTTTGAAGATGGCTAGGCTGATAATATGGGATGAGGCACCCATGACTCACCGGTTTGCTTTCGAGGCACTAGACAGAACTTTGCGACATATCATGTCCAATGAGCAACTTTTTGGTGGGAAGGTGGTATTGTTGGGGGGGGATTTTAGGCAAGTCTTGCCAGTTCTTCCAAAGGCAGGACGAGAGGACATTGTCAATGCTACCTTATGCCACTCAAGGATAATGGGTTCTGGACATTGGCAATGGGATAAATAGATGTACAAAAGAAGATACTGTTGTGATTCCATCGCATATGCTTTTAGAGACAAAGTCCATGGAAGGCCTCATTAGATGGGTGTATCGAGGGCTTGCAACTATTTTGGACTATGCACCATACTTTCGAGAGCGTGCTATTCTTGCACCTTGAAACATTGAGGTTGATGCAATTAATGCTAGAGCATTGAAGGCAATGCCCGGTGAGGAAAGGGAGTACCTAAGTGCAGACTCAGTGGAAACTTAGGGGGAGATTCCTTTTTGTTTGCAGTCGAGTATTTGAACAGTCTTGATCTTGGTGGTGGATATCCCCCGCATCAGTTGGTTTTGAAAAGGAATGCTCCTATAATTTTGTTGCGTAATTTGAATCCTCGCCAGGGTTTGTGCAATGGGACACGGTTGATATGCAAAGAGTTTCACACAAAAGTGTTAGAAGCTGAAATCATTACTGGTAACAATGCTGGTGATAAAACGTTTATTCCAAGGATAACATTCATTCCGACCAACGTTAACTTCCATTCAACATGAGGAGACAGCAATTTCCTATCCGTTGGCATGACAATCAATAAGTCACAGGGCCAAACATTGTCAGTTTTGGGGCTGTAGTTGGCGACACCGGTATTCAGTCATGGCCAATTATATGTGGCATTTTCACGTATCCGAGCATCAAACGATGTTAAGGTTTTCATTTTGTAGAGTGCGTCTGATGCCAGGGGCGAGGAGATGGATAATACTTCTACCACAAATGTTGTGTACACGGAAGTTTTGCAATTGGCAACAGCAAGAGCCTAGGAGTATGACATTGCTCTTTCAAGCCCTCCTCAGACTTTCTTGGGTGGAAAATCTTCATTTCGGTAATCTTTGTATAGCTTTTTTAAAGTTCTTTCAGTATTCCAACTATCATAGGTCTTTGGGAATGTTGGCTATTTATACAAAGATGAAGTGAGATGTAATATTTCATGACTTTGTCCTTGATAATGTTTGGATTTCATTTTTAATTTGAGTTATGGGTTTGCAATACATTACAGGCTATTTTCTCTTCAAAGCCTATTGTTTTTTTCCAATATATGTAGATTGACACATGCATTCTTTTTTTGCAATGTGATAGGATGTCTAGGCAGTTCACATTTGTCACCGAAACAAGAGCACAGGTGCAAGGTACATAGTTGCTTGACAACCACGTTTTATGTTGACACGTTTAATAGTATAGTCACTCACTTTTAGAAAATTGTAGATCCTGCGGGCTGGGGATCTCTGGAGAGCGCACAACTGTTGTTAGATTTGCTTGAGCTGGAGAGCTACCTTGGGTAAGAACTGTGTGCATTGTTTAATGCTTTATTTTTGTTAAAACAAAAGTCTTTTTGGATTATATTTGAGTGGGAAAACATGCTATTGTTTGTCTTTTAGGACTATTCCTGATTCAGGGTTTCTAATGAATCTCCACGTCCACAATCTTTTGGATGGACGAGTCCATTTGGGATATTATGCTGTCCTGGCTTGCCGGCTTCATAGGGATGATGGACCACAGACCGTCACTGTTCGTTGGCTGGGATACTATGAATATGTGTGGACACGAATTTTCTATCGAGGGCAAAATGGGGACTACACGTACACCTTTGCCAGCATTGTTGACAGCCCTTTGCGTCTGAGTAAGTACTCTAAAGAATGAGTTGGGTTTTACCAACTTACATGTATAAAAGTTTTATGGCTCAATAATTATAGTTTCTAAGTTGTCTTTCTATGTGATGCTGGTCCAGATATGATCTATTCTATTAAGGAGGGAGGAGGGAGGAGGGAGAGGCACATGGAGGGAGGAGGGAGAGGCACGTGGCGGGAGGAGGGAGAGGCACGTGGTGGGAGGAGGAGGGAGGATGGACCTTCAGCACCCAGCCGTCGCATTGAATCCTTCATCCACCCTTCATCACGCTCGCCGTCGCATTGAATCGCCGTCATCGACGTCCCTTCAAGATGACAAAGAGGATGAAGGGAATTGAACAGCATCCCTGTTTAGAGTGAACTTGGCCGTCTCGCCGCCGCTCGGCCTCCAGCTCCGTCTCCTCAGCTCGCTCCTTCGACACCACCCTCCGTCTCCTGTAGCTCCACCACCCTACGCTTCGCCGTCGCCATCACCATCGCTGGACCTCCATCTCCTGCAGCTCCTCTATCTCCTGTAGCTCTCATCGCTCGACCTTCAGCTCTGTAAAGCAGCCTGGTGGAAGACAAAGCATCATCGATAGAAGCAGCCACTACGAGCTCCCAGAAGCGCTAGCCTGAAAGGAGTGGGTAATTCATCACCCGCAGTAAACCCAGAAATCAGCGCATCAGCTGAGCTGCACACTGCAGCTCTGCTCTGCAAAGCTCACAGACAAACCGTCATCGACCGACCTCCATCTCTTGCACCTCTACCACCCTCCACCACCCTTCGTCTCCTGTAGCTCCACCACCCTGCATTGCTCGAGCTCCATCTCCTGGACCTCCACCACCCTCCACCACCCTTCGTCTCCTTCAGCTCCACCACCCTCCTTCTCTCAGTGCCCTACCCTCTGCCTACTCCTTGCCTTTGCAGCTTGCTACTATGGTCTGCAGTAAAGGGAGCCCAGCAAGGTAAGAAATCTCCATCCTCCCTCCTCCTCCCTCCTTAATAGAATAGATAGAAGATAGAAGATAGAAGATAGAAGATAGAAGATAGATGAATTCCGTGGATACTTCGATTGAAACTCTCTCTCTAACCACAACACAAATCAAGTGCAAATCTCGAGGGGGAAAAGGCATGCAAAGTGCAGACATAAAGGTGAGGGAGTGTGATTCAATTCAACGACTATTTCATTGCATGCACCGAAAATAAAAGAATATGGATTAAATCAAATATAAAGGAAATGGGGAGGGGGGATAAAGGTGTAAGGCATTAGCTTAATTTATACGTGGGGGTGTATGTCATTATGTATTTCTATGAGACAGAGAGAGAGAGAGAGAGAGAGAGAGAGAGAGAGAGAGAGAGAGAGAGAGAGAAATGTACAGTTATACGAGTGCCCTTGAGCATCTATCTTCTATCTATTGCCTTCCCTTCCTTGCCTCATCCCATGCTCCTCCAGCACATAACAAAAATCAATGACTATTTCATTGCATGCGCCGAAAACAAAAGAGAGAGAGCGAGACGGTGTGTGTGTGAGCAAGGTCAAAGAGAGAGAGCGAGATGGTGTGTGTGTGAGGACCCGAATGCAAATCTCGAGGGGGCAAAGGCATGCAGAGTGCAGACATAAAGGTGAGGGAGTGTGATTCAGTTCAATGACTATTTCATTACATGCGCCGAAAACAAAAGAATATGGATTAAACCAAATATGGACTAACGACATTATCATATGACCTTGCATGTAGACACATGCTACACCCTCCTTTCCCTTCAAGTAATTAACTGTATCAGTCTACCTTATATCACATATAGTCATATGATTCACTTCCTCTAGCCATTGCTGCATGTTATTGGAGCACCCAACATTAGTCCATTCGTTCTAACTAGACACATTACGTACATTAAATTATTTCCCGTATTTCCTTGCTGCTAATACCGGCAAATTTCTTGATTAAAAACCATCTTGAGGGATGATCCAATGCAAGAGAAAGATAAGTGGAAGAGGGGGGAGAATTGCACATGCTTAAAAACTATCTTGAGGGATGATCCAATGCAAGAGAAAGATAAGTGGAAGAGGGGGGAGAGAGAGAGAGAGAGCGAGAGAGAGAGAGAGAGAGAGAGAGAGAGAGAGAGAGAGAGAGAGAGAGAGAGAGAGAGAGATTATATGTGTGTGTGAGAGAGAGAGTGTGTGTTTGTGTGTTTGTGTGTGTGTGCGTGTGTGTGTGCTTTTGTGTTTTTGTGAGAGAGGGAGAGAGAGAGAGGGGGAGGGGGAGGTTTATAGAATTTTTGTATGTGGTTTTGAGAGAGAGAGTGAGAAAGAGAGGTGTAGGGGTTGATCAATGCTAGGGGGAAGGTGAAAGGGCATGAATATCTAAGGAAAGGAGATGAAAGAAAATAAAGATAATGGAGGAACAAAAGAAGGTAGACTTGAGCAAGCAAGGAGAGATTTTCCTGAAGGAAAAGAGGTAGTGTGCACCCTACTATAGGTCAATCAATCGCCATCATGCAACCTTGCATGTAGACACATATGCTACACCCTCCTTTCCCTTCAAGTAATTAACTGATAGCCAATACATGCTGAGCCAATAGAAAAGGATTGTAGAAAAGGTTGGTAGTTTAGCGTGCAATTGTGTTGTAGGTTGGGCGAGATAGAGAGGGAGAGAGAGAGAGAGAGAAAGAGAGAGAGAGAGAGATGTACAGTTCGCTTATATACACTTCCTCTAGCCATTGCTGTATGTTATTGGAGCACCCAACAATAGTCCATTCGTTCTAACTAGACACATTAAGTACATTAAATTATTTCCCGTATTTCCTTGCTGCCAATACCGTCGAATTTCTTGATTAAAAACCATCTTGAGGCATGATCCAATGCAAGAGAAAGATAAGTGGAAGAGGGGGGAGAATTGCACATGCTTAAAAACCATCTTGAGGGATGATCCAATGCAAGAGAAAGATAAGTGGAAGAGGGGAGAGAGAGAGAGAGAGAGAGAGAGAGAGAGAGAGAGAGAGAGAGAGAGAGAGAGAGAGAGAGATTATATGTATGTGTGAGAGAGAGAGTGTGTGTGTGTGTGTGCGTGTGTGTGTGCTTTTGTGTTTTTGTGAGAGAGGGAGAGAGAGAGAGAGGGGGGGGGGAGGTTTATAGAATTTTTGTTATGTTTTTGAGAGAGAGAGTGAGAAAGAGAGGTGTAGGGGTTGATCGATGCTAGGGGGAAGGTGAAAGGGCATGAATATCTGAGGAAAGGAGATGAATGAAAATGAAGATAATGGAGGAACGAAAGAAGGTAGATTTGAGCAAGCAAGGAGAGATTTTCCTGAAGGAAAAGAGGTAGTGTGCACCCTACTATAGGTCAATCAATCGCCATCATGCAACCTTGCATGTAGACACATATGCTACACCCTCCTTTCCCTTCAAGTAATTAACTGATAGCCAATACATGCTGAGCCAATAGAAAAGGATTGTAAAAAAGGCTGGTAGTTTAGCGTGCAACTATGTTTTAGGTTGGGCTACTGTAGGTTGGGCAAGAGAGAGAGAGAGAGAGAGAGAGAGAGAGAGAGAGAGAGAGAGAGAGAGAGAGAGGGAGAGATGTACAGTTCGCTTGTATACACTTCCTCTAGCCATTGCTGTATGTTATTGGAGCACCCAACAATAGTCCATTCGTTCTA
Source organism: Dipteris shenzhenensis (assembly GCF_047967505.1). Lineage (NCBI taxonomy): Eukaryota > Viridiplantae > Streptophyta > Polypodiopsida > Gleicheniales > Dipteridaceae > Dipteris > Dipteris shenzhenensis. Next base: position 33,851,579 of record NC_141620.1, read on the forward strand.
ACTAGACACATTAAGTACATTAAATTATTTCCCGTATTTTCTTGCTGCCAATACCGGCAAATTTCTTGATTAAAAACCATCTTGAGCGATGATTCAAGGCAAGAGAAAGATAAGTGGAAGAGGGGGGAGAATTGCACATGCTTAAAAACCATCTTGAGGGATGATCCAATGCAAGAGAAAGATAAGTGGAAGAGGGGAGAGAGAGAGAGAGAGAGAGAGAGAGAGAGAGAGAGAGAGAGAGAGAGAGAGAGATTATATGTGTGTGTGAGAGAGAGAGTGTGTGTTTGTGTGTGTGTGTGTGTGTGTGTGTGTGTGTGCTTTTGTGTTTTTGTGAGAGAGGGAGAGAGAGAGAGAGGGGGGTGGGAGGTTTATAGAATTTTTGTATGTGGTTTTGAGAGAGAGAGACAGAAAGAGAGGTGTAGGGGTTGATTGATGCTAGGGGAAGGTGAAAGGGCATGAATATCTAAGGAAAGGAGATGAAAGAAAATAAAGATAATGGAGGAACGAAAGAAGGTAGATTTGAGCAAGCAAGGAGAGATTTTCCTGAAGGAAAAGAGGTAGTGTGCACCCTACTATAGGTCAATCAATCGCCATCATGCAACCTTGCACGTAGACACATATGCTACACCCTCCTTTCCCTTCAAGTAATTAACTGTATCAGTCTACCTTATATCACATATAGTCATATGATTCACTTCCTCTAGCCATTGCTGTATGTTATTGGAGCACCCATTATTAGTCCATTCGTTCTAACTAGACACATTAAGTACATTAAATTATTTCCCGTATTTCCTTGCTGCCAATACCGGTGAATTTCTTGATTAAAAACCATCTTGAGGGATGATCCAATGCAAGAGAAAGATAAGTGGAAGAGGGGGGAGAGAGAGAGAGAGAGAGAGAGAGAGAGAGATTATATGTGTGTGTGAGAGAGAGAGTGCATGTTTGTGTGTGTGTGTGTGTGTGTGTGTGTGTGTGTGTGCGCGCTTTTGTGTTTTTGTGAGAGAGGGAGAGAGAGAGAGAGGGGGGGGGAGGTTTATAGAATTTTTGTATGTGGTTTTGAGAGAGAGAGAGAGAAAGAGAGGTGTAGGGGTTGATCGATGCTAGGGGGAAGGTGAAAGGGCGTGAATATCTAAGGAAAGGAGATGAAAGAAAATAAAGATATGCACAAAACCATAGCTAGAGAGAGAGAGAGAGAGAGAGAGAGAGAGAGAGAGGTGGGGAGGGGGGAGGTCGAGGGTTTATCAAATGACTAACGACATTATCATATGACCTTGCATGTAGACACATATGCTACACCCTCCTTTCCCTTCAAGTAATTAACTATATCAGTCTACCTTATATCACATATAGTCATATGATTCACTTACTCTAGCCATTGATGTATGTTATTGGAGCACTCAACATTAGTCCATTCATTCTAACTAGACACATTAAGTACATTAAATTATTTCCCGTATTTCCTTGCTGCCAATACCGGCGAATTTCTTGATTAAAAACCATCGTGAGGGATGATCCAATGCAAGAGAAAGATAAGTGGAAGAGGGGGGAGAATTGCACATGCTTAAAAACCATCTTGAGGGATGATCCAATGCAAGAGAAAGATAAGTGGAAGAGGGGGGAGAGAGAGAGAGAGAGAGAGAGAGAGAGAGAGAGAGAGAGAGAGATTATATGTGTGTGTGAGAGAGAGAGTGTGTGTTTGTGTGTGTGTGTGTGTGGGGGGGGGGTGTATGTCATTACGTATTTCTATGAGAGAGAGAGAGAGAGAGAGAGAGAGAGAGAGAGAGAGAGAGAGAGAGATGTACAGTTCGCTTAGCTTTACTTTTTTTTTGGGTTGTTTTTCTTGCAGGTGCTTCATTTTATTGTTGGACTAGCACTAGCTTCTCTCCACAACTTTTGTTTATCCAAGTAGGTGATCACTTTTTTCCCAATTGACATTGTGTGTGTGTGTGTATGTGTGTTTGCATCTTAAACATTTTCAAAATCATTGAAACCATTCTGATCTGATAATTCATAAATTCTCTGTTACATTCATGAAACCATTCTGATCGTAATTCGTGGACGCTTAGATTCTTGGGAGGGGAAAACTGAACTAAGAACCATCTTTTTTCAAAAAGATAATGGAGGCGAGAGAGAGAGAGAGAGAGAGAGAGAGAGAGAGAGAGAGAGAGAGAGAGAGAGAGATTTAGAAGCTACATTTTTAAAATCATCCAAACCATTATGATCTTATAGTTTCTAGATGATTATATTATTGAGACGGAAGAACTAACAGATAATGGAGGTGAGAGAGAGAGAGAGAGAGGGAGAGAGAGAGAGAGAGAGGGAAAATATAATGGTGGACAAAAGTGAATTAAGTTAGTGTATTAGTTAGAGACAAGGCGATGATGGGGTTGGAGCAGTAATCATTAAATGTAATTGTATCTTTCGTAGGGGCATCTTGATGACCTGGCAATATGTCTAGAGATAAGCTTGCACTGTGTACCCTAAGTGATCTAATCTAACCTTCATTTTGAGAAGCTAGCCTTGCTTTTCAATTGACTTTGCTTTCTATTTGGAATTCTTTGCTTCCTTAGGACACGTTGTGTGTGTGTGTGTGAGTTTGCATCGTTTGAGACAAGCTACATTTTCAAAATCATTGAAACCATTCCGATCTGATAATTCATGAATTCTTTGCTTCCTTAGGACACTGTGTGTGTGTGTGTGTGTGAGTTTGCATCGTTTGAGACAAGCCACATTCATTGAAACCATTTTGATCTTATAATTCGTGGACGCTTGAATTCTTGGGAGGGGAAAACTGAACTAAGAACCATGTTTTTTCAAAAATATGGTACATCTCTCTCTCTCTCTCTCTCCCAACCTACAGTAGCCCAACCTACAACACAGTTGCATGCTAAACTACTAGCCTTTTCTACAATCCTTTTCTATTGGCTCAGCATGATCTCTTCTATTGTGGACCTTACTGTGCTGCTTTGTGTGTAGAGTCTCATACCTCAATGCCTGCTTTGTCTATGCATATCTCTTAGGAGAGCCGAGAGAGAGAGAGAGAGAGAGAGAGAGAGAGAGAGAGAGAGAGAGAGAGAGAGAGAGAGAGAGAGAGAGAGAGAGAGGGAAAATATAATGGTGGACGGAAAGGAATTAAGTTTGTAGATGATTATATTATTGAGATGGAAGAACTAAAAGATAATGGAGGCCATGATGTGATTGGACCAGTAATCATTAAATGTAAGCTACATTTTTTAAATCATGCAAACCATTATGATCTTATAGTTTCTAGATGATTATATTATTGAGACGAAAGAACTAAAAGATAATAGAGGTGAGAGAGAGAGAGAGAGGGAGAGAGAGAGAGAGGGAAAATATATTGATGGACATAAGTGAATGAAGTTAGTGTATTAGTTAGAGACAAGGCGATGATGTGGTTGGACCCTAAGTGATCTAATCAACCTCTCAAGGAGAGTAAAGGATTATGTATGTTTCATGTCATGTGCATTATGGCCATGAGAAGTAACCTCCAGAGGTGAGGCGATTGGATATCAGTAATCATTAAATGTATTGTATCTTTCCTAGGAGCATCTTGATGACTTGGCAATATGTCTAGAGAGATAAGCTTGCACCCTCTAGCCTAAGTGATCTAATCTAACCTTTGTTTTGAGAAGCTAGCCTTGCTTCTCAATGAGAGTAAAGCGTCAAATATGTTTCATGTCATGTGGACTATAGGCATGAGAACTAAGCTCGAGACGTGAGGCAATTGAATAATAGGTGGGGCTACACAGAGAGAGAGAGAGAGAGAGAGAGAGAGAGAGAGAGAGAGAGAGAGAGAGAGAGAGAGAGAAAGAGAGAGGACGAAAGGATATAATGGTAGGGCAAAAGTGAAATAAGACAAGGCCATGATGTGGTTGGACCAGTAATCATTAAATGTGATTGTATCTTTCGTAGGAGCATCTTGATGACCTGGCAATATGTCTATAGATAAGCTTGCACCCTCTACCCTAAGTGATCTAATCTAACCTTTGTTTTGAGAAGCTAGCCTTGCTTCTCAATGAGAGTAAAGCATCAAATATGTTTCATGTCATGTGGACTATAGCCATGAGAACTAAGCTTGAGACGTGAGGCGATTGGATGATAGGTGGGGCTACATTGAGAGAGAGAGAGAGAGAGAGAGAGAGAGAGAGAGAGGGGATGAGAAATATAATGGTAGGCAGAAATGAAATAAGACAAGGCCATGATGTGTTTGGATCAGTAATCATTAAAGGTATTTGTATTTTCTTAGGAGCATCGAGCTGGCAGTATGTTTAGAGATAAGCCAGCATCCTCTTCCCTAAGTGATCTAATCTAACCTCTTTCAGAAGTTAGTCTTGCTTCTCAAGGAGAGTAAAGGATTAAGTGTGTTTCACATCATGTGCTTTATAGCCATGAGAACTAAGCTCGAGAGATGAGGCGATTGGATGATAGATGGGGCTACACACACACACACACAGAGCAAAATATAATGGTGGACAGAAGTGAAATAAGTCCATGATGTGGTTGGATATGAAAGGTCCAAAGTTAATTATATCTTTCCCAGGAGCACCTTCATGAGCAGACAGTAAGATTATAGGAAGTAGAAATCATAGGACTAAGGTCTTAGATTTAGGGTTCGTTAGAGGAGGCTAATGCATTGCAAGGGGAGGTTAGGGGGATTTGATTTTTGAAATAGATGCTAGGGCCATGTGCCTTCCATGTCGATTTCTCCTTTTAACATGTCCTATGATTTCTACTTCCTACCACCATATCCTTGGTCACTCTAAGCAACTTACCGCCTTTGAATCGGAAAATATTTGCACGAGTGCTTGGCACAAGCTCATTCACAAATATCTCAATCCATCCAACTTGATTCCAAATTCTTTGCTGAGAGGAGATAGGCTACAATCTTTGGGTATCTACCTCCTATGCCAATTCATTTCTGCTCATGTTTGTTCTATGGAATCTGTGTGATCCAATTATACAATTGAGCCAATACATACCTGAAAAGGTTTTTGTATTTTATTATGGATGCAGCTCCAGAAATGGCTTCTACCGTTGTTCCAAATCTTGGGGAGTCAGGTTTCCATGGGCGACAAAGCCTTCGGGCAATGAAGCGAGCTGCTAGGTTGGAGGGCTCTGCAATTTCTGACATTGTGTTGTCATCTTTTCCTGAGCCAGATAGCCTTCATGTGATAAATCAAGTTTTAGCAAGGACCGAGACTTCAACCCATGGAGCAAATCACGGTCCCAAGTTGCCTTCAAAGCGTTTTAAGTCTAGCTGCGAACGTCGCACTGCTAATATAATGAAACGACTTACAAGGGGGAGAGCTTCAACCCATGCAACTGAGCATTCAAGTCATTACAATCTTTTAAAGTCCATTCAAGCCATGTGCAAGAATAATAAGGATGCATGTGCCATGAACACACAATATTTGGGGTCTTTGTGGGGAGAAATCCATTCAGATGGTGCTGCAGTAATAGCGCAGGGCATGGCAGAATTCCCTGGAACTCTCATTGCAAGGATTTCTCAAATTGAGAATAGCGTTAAGGAATCTAATCAATGGATGCAACAGATTTTGGGGAGAGGTGGAGAAGGGGCAGTTGTATGTGAGAATGGGTGTAGACTACAAGTTGATAAGCTGAAAGAACAAGTTCAGCTACTGTCCACTGAGGTGTCAATGTTCAAAGTTGGTTTAAATAGGCTAACTGCTTTGATGACCAGGATGAGCCGTAAACTACAGCAGGTCGCAACCCGTGACAATTAAGAGACTCCTAAGACTTTTATGTCACTTTTTGTACTGGAATCCCAAATGCTTCTATGGGATTCATGTACTTGGGTTGCCCTTATGTTATTTGGCAAGACAAGTTTGACTCCTGAGACTTTTATGTCACTTTTTGTACTGGAATCCCAAATGCTTCTATGGGATTCATGTAGTTGGGTTGCCCTTATGTTATTTGGCAAGACAAGTTTTTTGCAAATGATTATATTTACTTTCATTTGACATATATATGGCAATGGAAGCTAATTTAATTCAATATTTGAATTGCCTATTGTTCCTTCCCATTTTCGTTTTATTTAAGATATACTGAAATATTTGTAATTTCTTTGCATCATGTATTCGCATAAATGCTGATGCAATGCTTATACTTTTTTTGAGATGGTCAACTTTGAGTTTTTTTAGATATGTTAGCTTTGGTTTTTATGTTTCAAATGATGGTTGCACATATGGTATTGTATTTTGCTCACATGTTGAAAAAATATGAGCATTACTCTTACCAAAGATAATGAGTTCAATGCATAGATGGTCCGCTCTCAATTTTAGATAGATGGGAAAGGGATGGCTTTGTCATGGTTAGGGATGATGCATAAGTTATTTGATTAATCTATTTTTCCCTTTGAGGAATAGATATTTATGTAGTTGGTTGAGTGGATACAGAAGATGGCAAGACAAATAGAAGAGAGGCTACATTCAATACGTTCTCATAGGAGAAGATTGTTGGATTCAACGCGGGCAGCCCGTCGTGCTTATGCTATACAAAGAACAAGGTCTAAAACACAAGGTGCTAGAAGCATGAGGGTGGCTGTGGAATCTATGGGTGTAGAAGTAGGAGTTTGCAGTCAATACAATCAGATACATGGATGCAGTAATGTAGCGTGCATTGTGGCTGAAAATACAATGGACCTCAATACTTCAGTAACAGTAGGTAGAGTGCATCAACATGCTTCAGTGATAGGTACACCTACTCAAATGGATTCAACGCGGGCGGCCCATCGTAGTTATGCTATACAAAGAACAAGGTCGAAAACACAAGGAGTTAGAAGCGTGAGGGTGGCTGTGGAATCTATGGATGTAGAAGACGGCCTTCGCAGACAACAGGACCAAATGTATGGGCACAGTAATGTAGCGTGCATTGCTGAAAATACAATGGACGTCAATACTTTACCAACTGTAGATAATGAGCATGAACATGCTCCAGTAATAGGTACAAGTACTCAAATGGATTCAACGCGGGCGGCCCATCGCATTTATGCTATACAAAGAACAAGGTCGAGAACACAAGTTGCTAGAAGTGTGAGGGGGGCAATGGAATCAATGGATGTAGAAGTTGGCCTACGCAGAGAACATAATCAAATGCATGGGCACAGTAATGTAGCATGCACTGCTGAAAATAGATGGACCTCCATACTGCACCAATAGTACGTAATGAGCATGAACATGCTCCAGTAGTATGTACAACTACTCAAATGGATGCAACCAGGGATGCTACTCATTTAAGAGCCCGAAGGCGTGTTGTTCACAATAGGGCTGTGATTTTGGGTGCAGGGGGGAGCCTCTCTATCTTGCATACTTTTCCGTTAAGGGAAAATGTAGAGCATCCATCTTTGTATCCACTGGTCTTCAATGCTCCTTCTGTTCATGCACTCGGATCCATGGATCATACATGTAGCTTTTGCCAGGCTCAACTGTGGAAACAAGAGACGCGAATGCATATGCATCAAGTTTTGTGGGCAAGCACTGTTGCAAAGTTGGTCGTGTGTCATTGTTGCCGTTAGAAGAACCACCAGAGATTTTGAGAGTTCTACTGCACAAACATGATGCTAGAAGCAGACTATTTAAGAAAAACATTAGGGCTTATAATAGTGCCATGGCATTTGTTTCATTGGGAGCCCATGTTGATCAAATGTTCCATGGGAATGGGGGTATACAAAACTTTCGAGTCCATGGTAGTGTGTATCATCAGGTTGGAAATTTGTTGCCGGATGAGGCTAGGCAAGAGATGCCATGTTTTGCACAGTTGTATGTGTATGATACTGATCATGAACTAGAACACCGGTTAGATGGGATGCCTGGTTTGGATCCAGGCATTTTGGAGTTGTTGCAGAGGATGATGCACGAGTGCAATCCATATGCCAGTGCATTGATGGCTATTGGGCAAGTGCTAAGAACAAATCCACATACAAACCTGAGGATGGTTATTTGTGAGAGCCGCTCCACCTCAAGGCAGTACTTGGCTCCTATGGCTAGCGAGGTTGCTGCAATCATGCCAAGACAAGGGGATGACTTCGATATTGGAAATCGGGACATTCAGATTTTTAGCCGCAATGGGTTTGTGCGTAGAATATCTAATTTGCACCGATCATACATGCCTCTCATGTATGTTCTTTTGTTCCCTCGGGGAGAAGATGGTTGGCATCCATATATCCCATATAGTGATGTTCCTAATCACACACCATTGCACGAGACATGTGGACAGAGTTGTGTCACCCAGAGACAATACTACGCATATCTTTTGCAAGTGAGATATGATACAAATGCATGTCTTTTGCATGGGGGTAGATTGCTGCAGCAATACATGGTTGATGCCTACAGTAGCATGGAAGAGTCTAAGTTGGTGTGGATACGAAACAACCAAGCTTCCCTATGCGCTGAAGTCTATCAAGGGTTGATGGACATGGTGAATACAGCTGATGGGACACGTACTGTGCTTGGCAATGCTGTAGGGCATAGGGTGGTGTTGCCTTCTTCTTTTACAGGAGGGCCTCGGGATATGTGCCAGCTATACCAAGATGCTATGGCAATTGTCAGAAAAAGGGGCAAACCAGATTTATTCATAACATTCACCTGTAATCCCAAATGGCCTGAAATATCTATAGCATTGTTGCCGGGGCAAACTGCACAAGACCATCCAGATTTGACAACCCGTGTGTTTTTCCAAAAGCATAAGGACATGATGCAGTCAATTACAAAACATAATTTGTTTGGGAAGGTGGCTGGATATGTGAGTGTCATAGAGTATCAAAAGAGAGACCTGCCACACTCACACATATTGTTGATATTAGAAAGTGGTTTCAAACCCGTGGAGATCGGTCACTATGACCGATTAGTGTGTGCGGAGTTGCCAGATAAGGCTATGTTCCCGGAGTTGCATGATATTATTGGGCAATGTAATGTCCATGGTCCGTGTGGTGCACTAAATCCATTTGCAGCTTGCATGGTTGATGGAAAATGCATTCGTCATTATCCATGTGGATTCTCACAGATGACTATTGTTGGCAACGATGGCTATCCAATTTACATGCGTCGTGATGATGGTAGAAAGATACAAGTGAAAGGGGGTGTGATTGATATCGTTGGATTGTGCCATTTAATCCTTTCCTCTCCATGAAGTACAAGGCACACATCAATGTTGAAATATGCTCCACAATCACTGCAGTTAAGTATTTGTATAAATATGTGTACAAAGGTCATGACAGAGCCATTATCAAGATGCAGCTAAATAATACAGGAGAGCAAGGGCATTTGCACAACATAGTTGACGGTGGCATTGATGAGATTAGTAGTTACTTAGATGCACGTTACGTGTCAGCATCAGAAGCATGTTGGCAGATTTATGAGTATGCCGCGCACGATGAAAAACCCGATGTGCAAAGATTGCAAGTTCATCTTCCGATGCGCAATAACGTCATCTTTTGAGATGATGATGATTTGCAAAATGTTGTAGGAAGGGAACAAAATCAAAAGACCACCCTCACATAATGGTTCACTTATAATCAGTTGCAATATGATGCAAGCAACTTGCTGTATGGTGAGTTGCCAGACAAGTTGGTTTGGAACAAAACCAGTAAGCGGTGGACTAGAAGACAAAAGGGGAATACCATAGGTCGGATGTACAATATTTCCCCCTCAGCTGGTGAGCTCTACTTCATGCGTATGCTTCTTAATGTGTGCACGGGATGCAAGTCCTTTGATGACCTACGTACTTTTGACAGCCAAGTGTACCCTACTTTCAAGGCAGCATGCATAGCACGGGGATTGTTGGAGAGTGATGATGAATGGTTTGTGTGTATGCAAGAGGCTGTGTTTTATCAAAATAGTGCACAATTGAGACACCTATTTGTCACAATATTGGTTTTTTGTGAGCCAACGTCTCCTCAACTTTTGTGGGAAAAATTTTCCCTTGAGCTTTCAGATGATTTTTTTAATATATTGGAATCAAGTATGGGGAATTTAATTGGTCGTCGTGAACTAGCAATAAAGAAGGCTATATTGCACTTAGAGCATTGCACTTAGAGCACATTCTTCAACAACATGGGCGAAGGTTGGCTGAGTTTGACGGAATGTCTGTTGTAGATAGAACATCTTTGTCAAAAGCTGGAAATGGCTTATTGCAAGAAGAAAGAATGTTTGATTGTGTGAAAGAAGCACAGACTGCCCAACAAATGGAAATGTCCTTGAATCACTGTCAACGTGCTGTATTCGATCGGATTTTGGCAAGGGTTTATGGAGATGGTGGTGAGGTCTTTTTTCTCGATGGTATAGGAGGGTCTGGAAAGACCTTTCTCTACAATTGCTTGCTCTCTCGATTGCGTGGGGAGGGGCTCATCGCTTTGGCATGTGCATCTTCTAGGATTGCTGCATTGCTACTAGCCAATGGATGCACGGTACACTCACGATTCAAGATACCGTTGGAGCTGGATGGTACTAGCAGTTGCAATATTAAGGTTAATAGTCAACTTGCAGATGTTTTGAAGATGGCTAGGCTGATAATATGGGATGAGGCACCCATGACTCACCGGTTTGCTTTCGAGGCACTAGACAGAACTATCATGTCCAATGAGCAACTTTTTGGTGGGAAGGTGGTATTGTTGGGGGGGGATTTTAGGCAAGTCTTGCCAGTTCTTCCAAAGGCAGGACGAGAGGACATTGTCAATGCTACCTTATGCCACTCAAGGATAATGGGTTCTGGACATTGGCAATGGGATAAATAGATGTACAAAAGAAGATACTGTTGTGATTCCATCGCATATGCTTTTAGAGACAAAGTCCATGGAAGGCCTCATTAGATGGGTGTATCGAGGGCTTGCAACTATTTTGGACTATGCACCATACTTTCGACAGCGTGCTATTCTTGCACCTCGAAACATCGAGGTTGATGCAATTAATGCTACGGCATTAAAGGCAATGCCCGGTGAGGAAAGGGAGTACCTAAGTGCAGACTCAGTGGAAACTTAGGGGGAGATTCCTTTTTGTTTGCAGTCTAGTATTTGAACAGTCTTGATCTTGGTGGTGGATATCCCCCACATCAGTTGGTTTTGAAAAGGAATGCTCCTATAATTTTGTTGTGTAATTTGAATCCTCGCCAGGGTTTGTGCAATGGGACACGGTTGATATGCAAAGAGGCACACAAAAGTGTTAGAAGCTGAAATCATTACTGGTAACAATGCTGGTGATAAAACGTTTATTCCAAGGATAACATTCATTCCGACCAACGTTAAACTTCCATTCAACATGAGGAGACGGCAATTTCCTATCCGTTGGCATGACAATCAATAAGTCACAGGGCCAAACATTGTCAGTTTTGGGGCTGTACTTGGCGACACCGGTATTCAGTCATGGCCAATTATATGTGGCATTTTCACATATCCGAGCATCAAACGATGTTAAGGTTTTCATTTCGCAGAGTGCGTCTGATGCCAGGGGTGAGGAGATGGATAATACTTCTACCACAAATGTTGTGTACAAGGAAGTTTTGCAATTGGCAACAGCAAGAGCCTAGGAGTATGACATTGCTCTTTCAAGCCCTCCTCAGACTTTCTTGGGTGGAAAATCTTCATTTCGGTAATCTTTGTATAGCTTTTTTTAAGTTCTTTCAGTATTCCAACTATCATAGGTCTTTGGGAATGTTGGCTATTTATACAAAGATGAAGTGAGACGTAATATTTCATGACTTTGTCCTTGATAATGTTTGGATTTCATTTTTAATTTGAGTTATGGGTTTGCCATACACTACAGGCTATTTTCTCTTCAAAGCCTATTGTTTTTTTCCAATATATGTAGATTGACACATGCATTCTTTTTTTGCAATGTGATAGGATGTCTAGGCAGTTCACATTTGTCACCACCGAAACAAGAGCATAGGTGCAAGGTACATAGTTGCTTGACAACCACGTTTTATGTTGACACGTTTAATAGTATAGTCACTCACTTTTAGAAAATTGTAGATCCTGCGGGCTTGGGATCTCTGGAGAGCACACAACTGTTGTTGGATTTGCTTGAGCTGGAGAGCTACCTTGGGTAAGAATTGTGTGCATTGTTTAATGCTTTATTTTTGTTAAAACAAAAGTCTTTTTGGATTATATTTGAGTGGGAAAACATGCTATTGTTTGTCTTTTAGGACTGTTCCTGATTCAGGGTTTCTAATGAATCTCCACGTCCACAATCCTTTGGATGGACGAGTCCATTTGGGATATTACGTTGTCCTGGCTTGCCGGCTTCATAGGGATGATGGACCGCAGACCATCACTGTTCGTTGGCTGGGATACTATGAATGTGTGTGGACACGAATTTTCTATCGAAAAATGGGGACTACACGTACACCTTTGCGAGCATTGTTGACAGCCCTTTGCGTCTGAATAAGTACTCTAAAGAATGAGTTGGGTTTTACCAACATACATGTATAAAAGTTTTATGGCTCAATAATTATAGTTTCTAAGTTGTCTTTCTATGTGATGCTGGTCCAGATACGATCTATTCTATTAAGGAGGGAGGAGGGAGGAGGGAGAGGCATGTGGAGGGAGGAGGAGGCACGTGGTGGGAGGAGGGAGAGGCACGTGGCGGGAGGAGGAGGGAGGATGGACCTTCAGCACCCAGCCGTCGCATTGAATCCTTCATCACCTTCATCCACCCTTCATCACGCCCGCCGTCGCATTGAATCGCCGTCGTCGACGTCCCTTCAAGATGACAAAGAGGATGAAGGGAATTGAACATCATCCCTGTTTAGAGTGAACTTGGCCGTCTCGCCGTCGCTCGGCCTCCAGCTCCGTCTCCTCAACTCGCTCCTTCGACACCACCCTCCGTCTCCTGTAGCTCCACCACCCTACGCTTCGCCGTCGCCATCGCCATCGCTAGACCTCCGTCTCCTGCAGCTCCTCTGTCTCTTGCAGCTCTCATCGCTCGACCTTCAGCTCTGTAAAGCAGCCTGGTGGAAGACAAAGCATCATCGACAGAAGCAGCCACTACGAGCTCTCAGAAGCGCTAGCCTGAAAGGAGTGGGTAATTCATCACCCGCAATAAACCCAGAAATCAGCGCATCAGCTGAGCTGCACACTGTAGCTCTGCTCTGCAAAGCTCACAGACAAACCGTCATCGACCGACCTCCATCTCTTGCACCTCTACCACCCTCCACCACCCTTCGTCTCCTGCAGCTCCACCACCCTCCGTTGCTCGAGCTCCATCTCCTGCACCTCCACCACCCTCCACCACCCTTCGTCTCCTTCAGCTCCACCACCCTCCTTCTCTCAGTGCCCTACCCTCTGCCTACTCCTTGCCTTTGCAGCTTGCTACTATGGTCTGCAGTAAAGGGAGCCCAGCAAGGTAAGAGATCTCCATCCTCCCTCCTCCTCCCTCCTTAATAGAATAGATAGAAGATAGAAGATAGAAGATAGATGAATTCCGTGGATCCTTCGATTGAAACTCTCTCTCTAACCACAACACAAATCAAGTGCAACTCTCGAGGGGGCAAAGGCATGCAAAGTGCAGACATAAAGGTGAGGGAGTGTGATTCAATTCAACGACTATTTCATTGCATGCGCCGAAAATAAAAGAATATGGATTAAATCAAATATAAAGGAAATGGGGAGGGGGGATAAACCCGGGATAAAGGTGTAAGGCATTAGCTTAATTTATACGTGGGGGTGTATGTCATTACGTATTTCTATGAGACAGAGAGAGAGAGAGAGAGCAAGAGAGAGAGAGATGTACAGTTATACGAGTGCCCTTGAGCATCTATCTTCTATCTATTGCCTTCCCTTCCTTGCCTCATCCCATGCTCCTCCAGCACATAACAAAAATCAATGACTATTTCATTGCATGCGCCGAAAACAAAAGAGAGAGAGAGCGAGACGGTGTGTGTGTGAGCAAGGTCAGAGAGAGAGAGTGAGACGATGTGTGTGTGAGGACCCGAATGCAAATCTTGAGGGGGCAAAGGCATGCAGAGTGCAGACATAAAGGTGAGGGAGTGTGATTCAGTTCAATGACTATTTCATTACATGCGCCGAAAACAAAAGAATATGGATTAAACCAAATATGGACTAACGACATTATCATATGACCTTGCATGTAGACACATATGCTACACCCTCCTTTCCCTTCAAGTAATTAACTGTATCAGTCTACCTTATATCACATATAGTCATACGATTCACTTCCTCTAGCCATTGCTGTATGTTATTGGAGCACCCAACATTAGTCCATTCGTTCTAACTAGACACATTAAGTACATTAAATTATTTCCCGTATTTCCTTGCTACCAATACCGGCAAATTTCTTGATTAAAAACCATCTTGAGGGATGATCCAATGCAAGAGAAAGATAAGTGGAAGAGGGGGGAGAATTGCACATGCTTAAAAACCATCTTGAGGGATGATCCAATGCAAGAGAAATATAAGTGGAAGAGGGGGGAGAGAGAGAGAGAGAGAGAGAGCGAGAGAGAGAGAGAGAGAGAGAGAGAGAGAGATTATATGTGTGTGTGAGAGAGAGAGTGTGTGTTTGTGTGTGTGTGTGTGTGTGCGTGTGTGTGTGCTTTTGTGTTTTTGTGAGAGAGGGAGAGAGAGAGAGGGGGGGGGAGGTTTATAGAATTTTTGTATGTGGTTTTGAGAGAGAGAGTGAGAAAGAGAGGTGTAGGGGTTGATCGATGCTAGGGGGAAGGTGAAAGGGCATGAATATCTAAGGAAAGGAGATGAAAGAAAATAAAGATAATGGAGGAACGAAAGAAGGTAGATTTGAGCAAGCAAGGAGAGATTTTCCTGAAGGAAAAGAGGTAGTGTGCACCCTACTATAGGTCAATCAATCGCCATCATGCAACCTTGCATGTAGACACATATGCTACACCCTCCTTTCCCTTCAAGTAATTATCTGATAGCCAATACATGCTGAGCCAATAGAAAAGGATTGTAGAAAAGGCTGGTAGTTTAGCGTGCAACTGTGTTGTAGGTTGGGCGAGAGAGAGAGAGAGAGAGAGAGAGAGAGAGAGAGAGAGAGAGAGAGAGAGAGAGAGAGAGAGAGAGAGATGTACAGTTCGCTTATATACACTTCCTCTAGCCATTGCTGTATGTTATTGGAGCACCCAACAATAGTCCATTCGTTCTAACTAGACACATTAAGTACATTAAATTATTTCCCGTATTTCCTTGCTGCCAATACCGGCAAATTTCTTGATTAAAAACCATCTCGAGGGATGATCCAATGCAAGAGAAAGATAAGTGGAAGAGGGGGGAGAATTGTACATGCTTAAAAACCATCTTGAGGGATGATCCAATGCAAGAGAAAGATAAGTGGAAGAGGGGGGAGAGAGAGAGAGAGAGAGAGAGAGAGAGAGAGAGAGAGAGAGAGAGAGAGATTATATGTGTGTGTGAGAGAGAGAGAGAGTGTGTGTGTGTGTGCTTTTGTGTTTTTGTGAGAGAGGGAGAGAGAGAGAGAGGGGGGGGGGGAGGTTTATAGAATTTTTGTATGTGGTTTTGAGAGAGAGAGTGAGAAAGAGAGGTGTAGGGGTTGATCGATGCTAGGGGGAAGGTGAAAGGGCATGAATATCTAAGGAAAGGAGATGAAAGAATATAAAGATAATGGAGGAACGAAAGAAGGTAGATTTGAGCAAGCAAGGAGAGATTTTCCTGAAGGAAAAGAGGTAGTGTGCACCCTACTATAGGTCAATCAATCACCATCATGCAACCTTGCATGTAGACACATATGCTACACCCTCCTTTCCCTTCAAGTAATTAACTGATAGCCAATACATGCTGAGCCAATAGAAAAGGATTGTAGAAAAGGCTGGTAGTTTAGCATGCAACTGTGTTGTAGGTTGGGCTATGGGCGAGAGAGAGAGAGAGAGAGAGAGAGAGAGAGAGAGAGAGAGAGAGAGAGAGAGAGAGAGAGATGTACAGTTCGCTTACATACACTTCCTCTAGCCATTGCTGTATGTTATTGGAGCACCCAACAATAGTCCATTCGTTCTAACTAGACACATTAAGTACATTAAATTATTTCCCGTATTTTCTTGCTGCCAATACCGGCAAATTTCTTGATTAAAAACCATCTTGAGGGATGATCCAATGCAAGAGAAAGATAAGTGGAAGAGGGGGGAGAACTGCACATGCTTAAAAACCATCTTGAGGGATGATCCAATGCAAGAGAAAGATAAGTGGAAGAGGGGGGAGAGAGAGAGAGAGAGAGTGAGAGAGAGAGAGAGAGAGAGAGAGAGAGAGAGAGAGATTATATGTGTGTGTGAGAGAGAGAGTGTGTGTTTGTGTGTGTGTGTGTGTGTGTGTGCTTTTGTGTTTTTGTGAGAGAGGGAGAGAGAGAGAGAGGGGGGGGGAGGTTTATAGAATTTTTGTATGTGGTTTTGAGAGAGAGAGAGAGAAAGAGAGGTGTAGGGGTTGATCGATGCTAGGGGAAGGTGAAAGGGCATGAATATCTAAGGAAAGGAGATGAAAGAAAATGAAGATAATGGAGGAACAAAAGAAGGTAGATTTGAGCAAGCAAGGAGAGATTTTCTTGAAGGAAAAGAGGTAGTGTGCACCCTACTATAGGTCAATCAATCGCCATCATGCAACCTTGCATGTAGACACATATGCTACACCCTCCTTTCCCTTCAAGTAATTAACTGTATCAGTCTACCTTATATCACATATAGTCATACGATTCACTTCCTCTAGCCATTGCTGTATGTTATTGGAGCACCCAACATTAGTCCATTCGTTCTAACTAGACACATTAAGTACGATTGCTGGTACTCCATTCGTTCTTTCTATGTGATGCTGGGCTAGATACGATTGCTGGTACTCCGTTGTATGTTCGTAGCCGTGGTGGACGCGGCGAATGTGGTGGACGTGGAGTGAATGGCCGTCGCAAGCTTTTCCGTGCAGTACATGGCCGCAGACTTTTCCCTTAGGGATGTTTGTGTGTCTATTGTAGATTTTGTATGTTCAGTTATGACTTTATTTGTGGATGTGTATTTGGATATATCAACCAGTTCTTTGATGTAGCTATTGCATGTTCAGACATGTGACTGTACTTTTGGATGTGATATTTTGAAGTACTCTGTCTTACAGAAATTTTTTTTTGGACATGGCGGATGTGGAGTACATGGCTGACGCAAGCTTTTCCCTATAGTACATGGCCGCAGACTTTTCCCTTTAGGGATGTTTGTGTGTCTATTGTAGATTTTGTATGTTCAGTTATGACATTGTATGCGGATGTGTATTTGGACATATCAATGAGTTCTCTGATTTCACTTTCGGATGTAATATTTTGAAGTACTATGTCGTAGACATTTTTTTTGGTTAGAATATGTTGCTGGTTTCAGACATTTTAGCATCTTGAGACCCGGCGGAGCAGGTCGCTAGCCCGTCGTAGACGGGTCAGGTTACTCGTGAATTCAAGAGGGCGATTGGGACAATAGCCATTGGATGCAAAGGAGTTGAGTAGAGCTGTGTCTAGTGGACGAGATAAGGTTGACCTAGGGCTTGCAGTGAAGGGATGAGAGCGATTAGCGAGAACAAACGTTTGTGGGCCCATAACCATTGTGAATGGAAGCAAAGAGCAAAAAGAAAGAGCAACAGAAAATAGAATGTAAGAAGACGAGATGAATGAGGTGAGTCGAAGGCAGAGTACAGGTGCAGTCACTCTTGCTCAATATATAATGAAGAAGCATGCAATAGTTGATCTGGGAAACAAGAAACAAAGCGGTCTAACAGACCCGTGTAGTTGGCAATTGGCTTGCCAATGGATCTAACAAGATCCTGAACCTCTGGACTGAATGGTATCCCACATCACCTCCTCTGCATGTACGAACATTTAGCAATCCAGCGACGTCTGGGCAAGGGTAGGATGGGTGACCAAAAATTACGAGGAAAGCAATCATGTCTTGGATGTGTGATCTGTTGATCATTAGGCTAGTGTGTCACCATCTTTGCAATTTGTGTGTCATGTTGAATGCAAGTGAGGAGGAATGGGTTAATTGAAATTGGAGGTACTGAAAACTAACCACCCTAGGACAATGGGAATGATTGTAAGGGCATAATCAATGCCATAATCGAATCAGAATTAGAAGAAGAGGTAAGCTAGCAAAGATTGGGAGAGACACCAAGCTTGATATTGATGTTGATGAGATGCAAGAGGTATAGAATGTATTTTTTCAAATGTGCCAGTATCAAAGAGCATGCTTCAAATATCACCTCTATGAATAGCCTCAAACATCCATCTATGCTTGATGAAAATACCGACTATGGAGTTTTGAAAGAAAATGGTGGGATAAAATGGGGCTTGCAAGCAAAAGAATTATAAAACATTTTTTCATTTGCTTATGTGATCAAAAAAATTGAAGATTTGAGCTACACCATATATATGTGTATTGTGCAACTACTAGCGACTCAAGAAACATGTAAAACACATCATATCGCAACCCACTAGATCGATAAATTATAAAAAATTGGTGAATGTTAACATCAACCAACCTAGACCAAGTTCAAACTATTCGAGATGATATTGAGCTACTTGTCGTGATTTTAATGGGTATTGAGCAAGGCAAGAAAAGATAATAGTTGGTGTATCAAAAGCATAAGGCAAGAAGAGCTGCTAGAAATGTTGTTCCAAAAGCAATAACATGATGCTAATGGGTATTGAGCAAGATAAGAAAAGTTGACAGTTGATCTATCAACAAGAAAGCCACCCACAACGTTTAGCAGCAACACCTTTCACATGTTGCTAGTCATAACCATGTTGATCTATCAACATGACAAGAAAAGCTGACAGTTGATCTATCAACAAGAAAGCCACCCACAACACCTTCCACATGTTGCTAGTCATAACCATGCACATGCTGCTAGTGATAATCATGCAACACATGCTACTAGCCAATAATCACACAGGATGATGTTAGATCAGCAAGGTTTATAGAGGTGAATATTCAAAAGTTGTGTTTGTTGATCATCGATTGAAGGGCAGAGTAGCCATGAGACCTGCTATTATTGTTGCTGAACTCAAATTTGTTGTGTGCCATAGCCGACCTCAAAACACAAAAATCTTGCAAAACGAGGATATATTTGCAATTTTCGTCAGTTGGCTGCTAAAATTTTGAATATAGAAACTCAATCATTTGAGGCATTTCATGCGTAGATATCAATAGTAGAGAAAAAGACATCGTAGATAATGCGAGACCATAGCGAGAAGGGGCAATGAGAGGAAATTTTTTATAAGAGAGCAAAACCATGACACATTGCACTTTGCAGCATGCTTTACTCCTCTATTCAATATTTGCGCCTCATCTTTCCTAGTGATGATTCAATGCTACAAGGTTTGAGAGCCCATGTTTGCCAACATTTGCAACCAATGAGCTAGACCTCAGCAGATATGGTTCTCGACATATTGTTCCCTCTAGACATATGAATAGTGGAGCAACAGGGTGACATTTAAGCAAGGGCAAAATGGGTCACCAGAGTTCATGAGGAAATCAAGCATGTCTTGCATGTGCAATTTATTGATCTAGAAATTGTTAGGACTAATTCTTATAGGGAGGATCAAAACCGATGGACATGATATCGTGTCTTATTTCTAAACTTTTCCTACTTCTTTTCTATCTCTTGTAAAAGACGCAAACATTAATATTATGTACTAATTATGTGCAAAATAAAACTACACGTGCCCCATAACAAAGAAAGGATATAAAAGATTGAGTTTAGAATACCATTATTTAATATGATGACCTATAGAAGGGCATAGAAGCTATCACACAAGCTAGCCTCTATCAAAACCATCAAGGTTAGACATGGGAAAGGATCAAAATCATCATCACCAATATAACATCATCCTGGTTATTTGGGGATGGTATTGGGCATGGGCAGTGGCCCACAAAGAATTGTATGAACTAGGAAATTCATGAAAATGTACCATTTCTTTTCAAGAAAATGCATAGAAGGAAGCCATACTATGGAACTATTCTATTGTATTTCACAAAAATCTTGTATGCATAGTTTGTGTTGGGGTATCCTATTGACTTATTTGACAAGCCTCAAACATGTGAGGTCAGATGCACAGAGGTACCAATACTTGTGGCTTAATTACTACCTATAAGAATTGGTAGTTCATTTTCACATACTAATGCTTATGTTCAATCACCTATGGCAATTGGTAGTTTGGTTTTAGGTAAGTAAATGAAGATCGATTTGTCAAATATTTTATCCACATGCATGCAAAATAACACATTAGCTAAGGCTTGGAACAAAACTTTATCGTAGGCTCAGTAGGCTCATGACTTGAGTCAATCCATCTTGATACTATATGATAGAACTTTTTTTTTGGGCAAAGAAGTGTTTGATTATATTATAATCATATGCTTTGTAGCCTTTGCTCCACTTGGTGACACAACAGATTTCTGGTATCTTTTGGATCAAGATACACCTATTTGATAGAACTTGATGTGCTCTATCTAATATGCGTGTGTGATCAAGGTGATATTTAGATAACGAGAATATACTGAATATAATATTTGTCTCTAAAGATCATATCTACTTCACACATAACTCTTTCCAAAGATTGTATATGCCTCACACATAAAATTTATCCAAACTTCATATATGCCTCACATTTAAACTCTATGTAGCCTTTATTAGTTTCAAAGATAATTTGTTCCTTATGCATAGTAGTTATATGTACTTATTTTATGAGAAAAGGCATAAAATTAAGTATTCTCTTATAGCTAATTATGAGAAGCTAACCACTCCATTTTTTAAAATGCATGCTCTTGACCATAAGAGCATGTTGTAGGAGTAGAGTGTCAAAATGAGATCATAAATTCTATCTTTAAATATTTGATAAGATGGAAGTTGCCATTGTTACAAATTGTAGATAAAAAAGAAAAAGATAAAAGTATAAGGTTTAGCTTCGGTATTGAGTTTGTTGTTACGTACTCCATAGGGAAAAAAAACTATAAGATCTCAAATTCAATAAAAAATTGAATATAAAAGAGATGTGAATTTATCAAAGTACCAACATGAGTACTAATTACATTAGACATAGGTGCATAAAAATCTATATTAAAGTTTTAAAATGCACATAGGAAACTAGTAAGAACAAGACTGCAAAAGTGTGTGTGTGCACTGCCTTCTTTTGTATGCAAAAGAGAAACCAATCAATATTGGGCTTTAAAAGGTTGAACGTAAGCTTTGTAGGATGAATTCAGAAAAAGAAGTTTGAAATGTCTAGCTCAATAACTTTTTTCTGAACAATTACACATGAGAATTCACAGAGGAGAATCCAGTTCTCCACTATTGTACAACCCCTTAGGAGATAGTGCTAATAAACAAGAGTGCACAAGTACACATGGGCATTGCCTGCTAAAATAGTGGTAAAGTGCGTGCTTTTGGATGCCAAAGAGAAAGTAAAAAGGGAGATGGGCTATTAAAAGGAAATTTTTTAGGATGATCCCTTTTTGAAACAACACAACTTAGTCAATTTTAAAAAAAATCACAAGTGGAAATTTACAAAAGAGTTTCAATCCTCCACTATAGCACTACCTCTAAGGAGGCAACACTAATAAACTATCTCCCATGCTTTTGACCAAGAAGCATTGTAGTGTTTCATGGTGGAATTTACCTTCTACGATAAATTGATGAATTCCTATCCTTCTTTTACTCACCAATGACCTCTCCCTCTTTCAAGTCCACACACCCTCTCATTACTTATTGGGGGAATCTTACCTCCCTTATGTTGT
The DNA here is from genome assembly GCF_047967505.1 of Dipteris shenzhenensis. Taxonomy (NCBI): domain Eukaryota; kingdom Viridiplantae; phylum Streptophyta; class Polypodiopsida; order Gleicheniales; family Dipteridaceae; genus Dipteris; species Dipteris shenzhenensis. The sequence goes on from NC_141620.1 coordinate 33,873,344, forward strand.
TTTCCCATCCTCCCTCAAGATTTCACTCTCTTCCATATCAAATTTAGGTAGGCTTTGAAGCTTGTTGCTCATCCATAGTAGATTTGGATGTGATTGAAGGACTTTAACCTATTTTCCTATTGATATGAATTGCAAATCTCATTCGTTTTCATACACAAAGGTCGAGGGTTTGGTTTGGGGAGTGGTGCTTGGTTCCAAGGAGATGGAGGGTTAAGGAGCACCACGAAGCTTGTTGCTCACCCATAGTAGATTTGGTTGTGATTGAAGGATATAACCTATTTTCCTATTGATTTGAATTGCAAATTTCAATCGCTTTCATACACAAAGGTTGAGGGTTTGGTCTAGGGAGTGGTTCTTGGTTCCAAGGGGGTGGAGGGTTAATGAGCACCACGAGTTACACAAACACACACACACACACACACAATTTTGTTTTATTTATTGGGTTGCTATTCTGCATCCCAATTCTATTTGAAATTTGTTACACAAATGTTGAGGCCTTGGTCTGGGAAGTGGTGCTTGGTTCCTATGCTCACAAGGTAGGGGGCTAAGAAGCACCATGACTTAGGACTCCAGTATCTTGGCTCTCTCTAAATATGACCTATGCATTTCCTTGGTGAATTGTACGTGAGAACCAAACTATCTAATTGTAGTCTCTTCAATCATTTGAGCTTTAGGTCCTGATTCCATCGTTGGAGAAGGTAGGATGTTGACCTGTGGTGCTTGAATTTCTTTTAAAAGCCTCCTAGATCAACCTACATGTGGCATGAGTATTATAAAAAAGAAACATTTTTTTCAAAAACTAAAACCTTTGGTTTGGACATGATAGCACTATCATCAGGGATGTTTTTATCGAGGCTAAACTTCTATAACATTATAATATAATTGCGAATGTTTTCATAGATTATTTTACTTTGTTTCATACCATTGGCGAATTATATATACTTAAAAAGATTTCCTTTTAAAATTTGGCACAAAAATTGCTTGATATTTGCTCAATTTTCTTGAATATAAAAAAACAATAAAACAAAAGATACCACTCTTAACATTTTCATACTTACAATCTACAAATATGTTAAATAGCTAATCTTTTGGATTCTCATGATCATTCTAACAAGGGAATTACAAATCATGTCAAAAGACTAGAGTGCTCTTGAGGCTTAAGAGACTGTGATTAGATAATTTAGTTCTCATGCACATTCTACTAGGGGAAGTTGCAAACCATGTCAAAAGACTCTTGAGATTTGAATGAATGAAGAAAGTTCATATAGTTCTCATGTGCATTCTGCCATGGAAATTGCAGACCGTGTTAAAAGACTAGAGGATCTTAAGATTAGAATGACTTAAGAGAGTACAATTAGACTATTTGATTTTGCTCGGAGAATTGTAGACCATGTTAAAAGATTGGAGTGCTCTTGATACTAGATTGACTTAAGAGAGTATGATCAAACAATTTAGGTCTCATGCACATTCTATCATGGGAATTCTAGACTGTGTGAAAAGATTGGAGAGCTCTTGAGGCTAGAATAAGTGAAGAGAGGACAATCGGATGATTTGCTTCTCATGAGCATTTTGCCATGGAAATTACAAACCATGTCCAAGACTAAAGTGCTCATAGGGCTAGAATGACTGAGATCAACTAGAATATCTGCTTCTCATAAGCATTCTGCCAGGGGAATTGTTAGCAATTTCAAACCTACTACACGGGCTACATATCCTCCAAGGTCCCTATTGATTGCTAGAAAGTTTACTCGGCAGCCTCCCTTGGCCCTTGGCATAGACTAATCGCCTTAGTCGCTCTCTTGCCACAAAATTAAAAAAGAACCCTCCCTAAGGCTTTTCCCTATGTACATAAATAGCTTTAGAAGAATACATAAAGCTACAAGGATTGCTTTTTTTTTCTAAAAAGCATCTTACCCCCTCTGTATCAGGTTCCCTCTTAACTCTTTCAAAGGCATCCCAACTCATTTTTTGAATTTTATTTTTGCAATGCTTGGGGTACTTAATTAGGCACCTCTACCCTACGTGTTTTTTTCTAGGTTTAGGTCACCATAGCTTGCCCCTTTATACTCAAAGTAAATGAATAGACAAGGGGACTAACAGCGTATTTCTACTACTACTTAAGAAGGATTAGTTAGGATTTTTATAGAAGTGTGTATTCCAATTGGGATTCAAGGGGGTCCAGTTATGTCAAGTGACACTTGTGTTAAGTCTCTTAACGACATGTTAAAATAGCTTGAAACTGTAACTCCATTGAAATAGGTACGTTGGGAATGCTACAAGTTGTTAAGACTGTTTGAGGCATGGGGTAAAGGTTAATGGACTTCTAAAGGTCAACCATTTTGGGAAGGAGGTAAACACTATCATGCTCGCAAGACAAGGACAGGTGTCACCTCACATAGTATAGGGTGCGGGTTGGCCTTCGTCGCGGGAGGACTCCCCCTTCTAGTCATGTTCCCCCACATGAATGCTCAACCTTAGGGTCCTACAAATTGGCTTGGTCATCTGAGCATAAAAACCCATGGGCGTTGCAATCTGCCCTCTAAAGCCAACCTTAGAGCGTGGCTGCATACATGGCTCTTTGGAGGTATTTCAGAGATATGGCGGTTTGGATGCATCATCTCCACATTTGAATGGAGGCAAACTGTGGAAATCAGATTTTTGACATTAGTTGTGGAATTGGATGCAGTCCGTTCAAATAAGAGGCCCCAACCCCCCCCCCCCCCCCCCTCCATACCTCCATTGTGGAATGTTGGGTGGATTTCAAGAAAAACTGGCACCCTCTTTAAATCCTATTGTGCATCATTTGGTAGCCGTCATCTTCTCATGCTCTTTGCCTTTGTCCCTGCATTTTAAGAGCCCACAGTCTACATTGCCACATAGTATAGAGTCTTTGAACAATCATCCAGTGCAATTAGTGGTGGTGCCCATTGGTTAGCTGCTCCATGTGGCTGTGCTCTTACAGATACCCAACCTATTGCTACCCCCTAAGATCACACTTTGCCTCCAGGGTTTTTGGCTTAGTGGTTTGAGCATTGGGCCGCCAATCCTCAAGTCACATTCAAAGCTTGGAGGCTGGGCCTGTTGTCCTAGCTTGTGGATGGTACATGTGTGTGAATTGATCACGATTGTGGACCCTGTGCCCACCGGTCTAGGGTGGGTGCCCCTCGATAGGACCACGGGTGGGTGAGGTGGCTTCTGGCAGCTCCCAAAAGGTAAAGGGCCCCAGGTTGGCGTCCGATCAAGCCATTGTCAGAGCATGAATGTCTTTGAGGTAAGTGGACGGCGCGGCAATTTCTTGTACGATTCCAATCGTCGCCGCGTTGGACCTCCAGGTGGGGAATCAACCATTTCGGGGAACAACGCAATCATTGGCGGGACACGTTCCATTGAGGAAAGGCCTTGGCCCCCTATATAGATAACGGTAGAGAGTCCCGTTAGAGTAACGGTTATTATATTTAGATCCCCAGTGGCAGGCTATGGTGATTAGGGTTCTGGTGCCTGCTTCATCCTGTCGTCCGTCGTTTTTGCGCAGCCGGAACTGCTTCTTCCTTCCACAACATCTTCTGCCGGATTAGAATTCTGTCTACACAGCCTCAACGTAAACTTTTTTTTCATCAATCCTGCGGTATCCTTTCCCAACCGGCGGCAAATCCTTTTCTATTGGCTAATAGCTTGTACAAGTTTGTTTCTCTCTCTCTCTCTCTCTCTCTCTCTCTCTCTCTCTCCCTCTTTCAATTTCGATAACTTATTTCACCTCGTTTCTGTTTGCAGGTTGGACACAGGTTTTACGTGCTCACATTCATGCTGAGCCACAAATTTAGCCCTTTAGGGCAGTGCTTTTGTCGATAAGTAACATGGGTTGCAGCAAGTAAATTTTTTCGAGCTCCTGATTAAATTTTTTCGAGCTCCTGATTATATATTTGGGGATGGACCTAAGGCCAATAAGGGACGCGTTTGATCGAGTGTTCAAGAAGCAGAAGCTCTCTGAACATAAAGCAGAAGAGATCATAGGAAGAGTGGGACTAGAAATCGAAGTCGCTGCCAAGAAGGCTATAGATGTTGGCGAGGGCTTGGGCTTTGAGATCAGGACAGTTCTTGCTGAATTACAAGGCAAACTAAATGACATTGGGCCATGTAATCAAATTGGGATCTCACAAAAGGAACTAAACTTGGCTCTCAGTAAGTATGGAAAGGCGCTGGATAAAGTTTTCCACACGGACATTGCGAAAGCAAGTAGAGAAGTTGATTTTGATCGCCATATTGTCAATCAGATAATTGCGTTGCACTTCTTCCGGCAAGGCCAATTTGCTTTGGGGGATTGTTTTGTGAACGAAGCTCAAGAATCAGGTGCCATGCTGAAAGCCCCTTTTTTTGAAATGTACCAAATTCTCGAGCAGATGAAATTGAGGAACATGGAGCCAGCCCTTCTCTGGGCAAAATCGCATCGTGACGAGCTTTTGCAGAAGGGCTCCTCGTTAGAATTCAAACTGCACCAACTCCAGTTTGTACAGCTGCTTCAAAAGGGGTTACGTCCACAGGCTCTACAATATGCTAGGGACAATTTTGTTCCTTTTGCATCTCTACACATGGAGAAGATACAGCGATTGATGGGCAGCCTCCTTTGGGCTGGTCGATTGGAAACATCCCCTTACCCTGATTTGTCACCTCCTACAAATTGGGGAAGTGTTGGGCTGGAATTTACCAGAGAGTGTTGTAGTCTTCTAGGTCAATCTTACGAAAGCCCCTTACAAGTCACAATTTCAGCCGGTGCTCAGGCGCTTCCCACGTTATTGAAAATGGTCACAGTGCTAGCTAATAAGAAGCAAGATTGGCAGAGTCTGAAGCAGTTACCAGTGGAGATTGAGTTGGACAAGGTTTATCAGTTCCATTCTATCTTTGCCTGTCCTGTCTCAAAAGAACAAAGCACTGCAGATAATCCCCCCATGCTGATGCCTTGTGGCCATGTACTATGCAAGCAATCACTTCAAAAGCTTTCTAAGAGCCGAGCATTTAAATGTCCATATTGTCCTACTGAATTGGCTATGAATCAATGTAAACCAATATTTCTCTAAATGCAAAGTCTAACAACAGAACATTATATACTAGGCAACTGCCAGAATAGCTGAACTTGTTGCTTTGCATTCAAGCTCATCGGACAGGCACTACTGAGAAGTTATGGTTTATCTGATGCATGGACGATAATATCTGCTGTTTTCCCCTACAACAATTGTCCATGGCAAAGCTTTTATGGAGAGGCATAGGAGAGAATATGTCTATGCTGTTCATGAATTCAGTTCGTGTTGTGGTTTTACCAAAGTTCAACCTTCACTGATTTGAACATAGTCTTAACCCGAGTGATTTGAGGTGTTGCGAGAAATTGCACGATACGGCAGCCCACTTAACTAGTATTTGTGACATGGGTGATGAGGGTCTGTCTGCAAATTTCTCTCATGTAAGTCTCACGACGTGTCTTTCTATGGTAAAGCTAGGGATTGAAAGAAGGGTGTGCAAAAGCGATGCATCATTGTCTTTGCCATGTGCAAGTTTCTTCCCCTCTCTAACAACACTTGCCTGTTGGCGCTATATTTATTGCCTGTGCGATTAGGTGTGGTGGTGTAGTGACCTGGGGACTGTGGTTTTTGTCATTATGTTTTAGACTGCTAAAAAGAGAAAAAGATAGCAAGCAAAGGTGTAAATAATGTCTCTCTCTCTCTCTCTCTCTCTCTGTCACTTTTATATGTGGATTTTGTAATGTGGCGTTTTCTGAGGCTCTACTTTAAAGGTGATCACATGATTTTTGCTTAAATTTTGGCAAAAAGTTGGTACTGATGTACCTCAATTTAGTGATGTTTTGTTTTAGCAGGCATTGAGACAAGATTTATCAATATGAATGAGTATATTTTTATTCTCCCTGCACGCCATGGTGCCTCTCCCTGCACGCCATGGTGCCATGTCAGCACTGAGACCAAAATGCAATGCCAGGAATTGATGGCTTACATGGCTGATGCCATGTGGGCACCTGCCTGACTGACCTGAGGGTTTGTGTGTCCTCTACCCGTAAGTATAAATGGAACATGTCGGAGCCTGGTATTTCCCAATCTATTCAAGGTTGGTGATCACCAGCATCTCTTAATGTTTTGTTGCTTACTCTGGCATATGCGCCCTGATCTAAAGTATGCACATGAAAGTGAAGTTGTCCTGCTCTCGACACCTTCTGTATATTGGACAGATATCTGTGAGTGCCTTCTGTTCAGCGACTCACCTTCAGTGCTAACACTGCTTAGAATGTTAACAGGCTTCTCATTTTTTCGAAAGATTTGGCATGCAGAGCTCCCTAGATGCTTCTTCAAATTCTCTAGAGACAGCGCTATCTCAAGGCTACAAGAATAGCATTCCTGTCTTTTCATTCCTTTCCCAAATGGTCATAAATATGGCGCCATGTGGCATAGAGATTATTATAGATGGCAAAAAGTTTTATTATTAAAGGTTACAAAGGCCTCTAAAACTCAAGAAGTGCCTCAATAAATCTGCATTCAAAAAGCACTTAAACGCTTGTTAAGTTGTTTCAACTAATCAGACAAGGTTTGGATCTATGAAGTCTTGCCAAGGTGTTCTTGGCTACTATTTAGCCTTTAGACTTGTAAATCAAGGTCTTGAGCTGCTCTAGACTTGGAATCAAGATCTGGACCTACTTTGAGATAGTTTTTGACTATTGTGCTATCTAAAAAGCTCTTCTTTCAAAATAGCAAGCTTAGCTAAAAGGCTTTGGAGTTCACAACCATAAAGGCTGAAATAATTCAAATGACGCTTAGAGAAGCGCTTGTAAACCTCCTAGTTGAATGATGCGGTTTACTGCCTAGGGAATCTCTTAAACAAGGGCTAACAACTAGGGTAGGGGACGCACGCCAAGTCTTGCGAAACATGCCCTGCCTCTTAATGGTCATCCAGGATCCCAATGTCCCACACTCCCATATTGTGTCTAGGATGTAGATAATGTCTTTGCAAAATGGCAATGAGGGTGGTTGTAGGGGGGACCTGGTGACCTCCCAACACCAAGCCAAACAATTCACTACTCTAATCCTCTTCTAAAGCGAGTCCAAGGCATCCAACTCTATCTCCATTTGCCTCTAGCTGAAGCATACCCTCCTAGTCCAATTCCGTATGGAAGGATCCAAGGGCTCTCCCCTTAGGGCCACCCTTGTCCTAGAGACCTATCCGAGATGAGGCTTTGTGTAGTCCATCCCTCCAAAACTCATGGATGGCAGAGTCTATCTCTAGCATCCGCATCGCGTTAAAGAGAGTTCTACTAAGAGCTACAGATGGAAGAATCACAAGTTGGAAAATGAAGAGCTTAAAAACTCTACAATCCTCAAGTTTTTGACTAGATTTGAGCAAGAGAGGTGTATATTCCTCTTAAAAGGAATCCTTTTCTCACAAAACAACATGCCAAAACGAGCTCAAATACCTTTAAAAGATGCGAGCTTATCTTGAAAGCCATAGGCTCTAATACTAGGTCAAAGCAGAGGAAGAATATGTGATCTAATACTAGAGGAAGAAAGTTTGAGAGAGAGATGCATGCACTAGAGAAAAGAGGCGCCATGAGAGACAAGATACTCTTGATGCGCACTTTGTCATGGAAGCTTGGGTGAAAAGCAGAGAGACATTCCAAATGGATACTCCAATGTGGTTAGAAATTCCCATCAAAGTCGAAGACAAATGCCAAGATTATTAACGAAGAACCAAAATCAGCCCCAAGGTAACAAAATCTAGCATTATGTCCTTATTTCCCACACAAATGCAGTAAGTCCAAAGCATATGGACAATGATCAAAGTATTTGGTGGTTTGATTCTGGAGTGGAGAAAGCAATCATGCCTCATAAGAAAGAATGGTTTTTAGAAGTGCATCCAAGCAAGGATGCAAAAGAGAATGGGCGATTACCCCACACAAGATAGCAAAAATTGGCAACACATTCCTCTCCACGATGATGTCTCATAAAGAAGAATGGTTTTAGAATTGCATCCAAACAAGAATGCAATAGAGAATGTAATCACAATCACAATATCCCACACAAGATAGCAGAGATTGGTAAATTTTCTCTTCATAGTGATAAAGGCATTGTAGAAAGCATAGGAGACGCTTTCTTGGTTTTGAGAATGAGACATAATCTTTTATTAATTGGCCAGATGATGAAAAGAGATATGGATTTAGTCTTCAACAATGACGAAAAGAGATATGGATTTAGTCTTCAACAAGTTTGGTTGCATAGTCTAAGAGTTTTACAATCCAAACAAAGTAAAGGTGCCAAGATTAGCAACATATGTTAAATTTCTTTAATCTTAATATACTACCTCTATCAAATACAATGGACTTTGAATGACCATGATGTACAAATATATGCTGAGTAAAAAAAACTTAGCTGCCTCATAAGCTTCTAAATTATTCTTACATGGCATGAAATGGTCTTGCACATGGAGAAAGTATCACATGGAGAGGGTGGAAAAGAGTGAGAGGAGAGGAGTGCACACACATGCTAATTGTACACTATATTATTATCAAGAAGACGATGAACATGTACCAACTTCACCCCTTAGGATTAGGGATAGGGTTTATCCCTACTCCCATTAGAGTTCTCTGTAGATTCCTCTTATTCCTAACAGTACCCCTTCTTACTTTGTATAGGTAACTAGAGGGTTCATATACAAGATATCTTTTGGTTACCAACTTCACCTCTTAGTAGGTGTAGGGTTTATTGCTATTGACTTTATAGTCCTCTCTATATTATTCTTATTCTAAACACCCCCTCTTACAATGTACTAACAAGTAGAGGATTCATATGCAAGATGTACTTTTAGATTTTCTTGTTGCTACAAACAGGAACTCAAACTAAAAAATGAAAAAATTGAAAGCATCATTATAGTATGTGCTTGATCCCAATAGAAGTATGTACATTGAGTATAGCATGTACATTAAGGACAACTTAACCTTCACTTCTCCCTCTGAAGTTGTAATCGGCAAAGGTAGCATTGTTATTGAAAGTTGCGAACTTGTTATTTTGTTGGAAATTGGTTTTTTGGAACTTGTCTAGGGAAAGTTAGATAGTGAACGAGATCTATTTCTTCATTGAGGAATTTTTCATAAATGAGTCATAATGCACATCAAAGTGCTTTGTTCCAGCATGAAACGCTAGGTTCTTTTCGAATTGGATGCTACTCATATTGTTGAAATAGAGCACACTAGGTTTTCCTAAGAATATTTTAATTTTTCATGAGATTCTTTAAACCAAATTGCTTCATTGGTGGACCTCTATATTCTACTTCTATTGATCATAAGGCCAATGTTGGTTGTTTGTTGCTTTACCAAGGCAATGTTGTTGATCCAACACTCAAGTTCTATCAATTTGTAGATCTTCTATCATTTATACCTTGTACCCAATTGGCATCGGTGTATCCATGAAAGTTGAAATGTGTGATCTTGTCATAATTCACTCCATAATGCCAGATTCTACCTTTTAAGTACCCTTCAAGTAATTGTCATTGATGTATTGGATTCTTCTATAAAAATCATTGTGTGTTTTTGTGGTGCCTAAGTTCTACCAAAATTTCAACTTTTAATTCATTGATACCATAATGTTTGAATGTGTGATCTACAATTTATCAATGCTCCTAGACCATGAAATGGGAAAAGGTCGATAGTGTTGCTTTCCCATACAGCATGATCCACAAACATCCTCTTGAAAACAGACTTGTGGAAGGCCTTCAACCACATTTGTCTACTTGAGTCTTTTAAAATTGAGGTGTGCAAACCTCTTGCTTTTAATGTGCTTTAGATAGTCATCTCTCTTTTGATGGGAAGCTATCAAAGCTCTCTAAATAGGTTCTAATATTTGTTTAAGAATTAGGGCATGTTGAGCCCCCAATCTACTGCTCGAGGATTCAACTAAGGCCAAGAATGAATAGAAAAGGAGTACATAGCAAATAGTTAATGAGGGAGAAAAGGACCAGTTCAAAGGAAGGGAAAGGTGAAGTGGGAGGCAACCCATTTCGACAAGTCAACATCATCTTCACCATGCCCAATCCAAGGTAGCCATTGTAGCAAGACAACAAGGGTGAGATCTGGGGCCACAACTATGAGGAGATTCAGTGAGTGCCAAAATTGGGGCTAGAAATCATATTCTAGCTCATTCTATAGAGATTAATAAGGTGGGTGATCACATCCTAGAGGCTTCTATAACAATCAATAGTAAGAAATGTCAAGGATGTTTTGATGATGAAGTAGTAACACCAAGCTTCTAAATTTGGGTAGGTGCAAAGGATTGTAAATGTAAGTGACTAGTACCCGCCATGCAATGTCAGAATGCCATGTATATAATTTTTCTAGAGTCTTAGGATTTAGGGTCATCTTGTTGCCAGAGCCAAAGTGCTAGTTATATCTTAATTCAATAGAGGAGATTTGGGGTTTCAAAAGGGTCTCGTAGGGAATGGAATAAGTTAATTAGAATTGAATCTACTATGGTAACCCATGGGCTAAGGGCCCTGTAGCAATGACTCAACTAACATGTCATATCTTTATTTGAAATTGGGCAACCTTAGACTTTAGATGGAGGTGGATGGTGGATAGATGAAAGGACTAGGATGTCTTTCGTGGATGGTGGATGGCCTTTGGTGGGCTCCAAGATGCAAAATTTGACTTTGGGGAGGCCTCAATAAGAGGGATAGGGCACTTTCAATGTGAACCCTTAATTTAAATATAAAATCAATGCTAGGATGGAAGATCCTATTTGGAGGGCTAGGATGCAAGCGCATTTTGGGTGGTGGAGATCAACATGCCAAGATCAATGGCTCGAATTTAAGTGCCGGTTTGTATGGCCTAGATTTATGCGCCTTTTGCAATCACCTCCTCCTTTAATCCCCTTGCCAATCTATGGCTTTGATTGGAGCTCTTTATCTTGATCAAGGGCTTGACAAAATATGAAGAGGGGAGAGGAGAAGAGTGGAGATGAGGAGAGAGGCCACAGCTAGAGAGTATAGCTAGAGGCCATAGCTAGAGAGGCCATTGGAGCACCTGGGCTCAAGGAAAACCCAAAAAGAAATTGTTCACTTGGAACCCTAAATTTTTAGGTTGGAATATTATCTTCCAATTTTTGACCAAAATATTCTTCCATCATATAGAATACATCAATGTTTAAGCTTTTTGTTTAACATTCATAAAAATTATGCAAAAATCCAATGTTCTAGTTTGAACCATGGTTTAGGGTTTAGGGAATTAAACTAGGGTTTTGGGTTTAGCATCCAAACACCCAAAACGCCTCATTTTTAAAATATCCATGTGATCATTCAACACATCTGAAGAATATTGTGAGTTTAGGGACCCCAAAACTAGAAGAAAGTATTCTTCCCAAAAAATTTAGGGTTTGAAGAAAACAATTATTTTTTGTTTTCCTTTTACCCATATGCTCCAATAGCAAAGAAAATGCACATGGTGAATTTTCAGCCCCAAAAATGTCTAGGTTGATGGAAATGATGCTAGATTTCCCTCTTCTTGGACATTTTTGGGGCTGAAAATTCACCATGTGCATTTTCTCTACTATTGGAGCACATGGGTCAAAGGAAAACCAAAAATAAAATTGTTTTCTTCAAACCCTAAATTGATTTAAAATGTTTTTCATCAGATTCATAAGTTTTTCCTGCCATAAATATGATGTTATAATCAAAAATCAAGGTTTAGGGTGTTGATGTAATATGTTCATTTCAGGATGTTTTGTGGATCGATGAGTATGCTATGTGCAAGGGTGGAACCAGAAGATCTTCGAGAGGGGTGGGGGGGGTTGGGGCTTCAATCGCTCACTATATTGACAAAGTGGCTCATCATATTTTGGTCTTCCATCGGCAATTATCGCCAGATGGAAAATTAAACATGATGAAGTTCAAGGTCTTTAGTCGGATGGTGAAGATGAAGCGTACCCATCACACTGTAGATCATGTTATTTTGATAAAGCGTAGCATTGATCTTTTTTTGTTCTTAGATACACAATAGAGAATGGCCATTGCAGGTCTAGCTAGTGTCATTGATCTCCAAGTAATTGAGAATGAAATCATTCAACCCTCAAGCCAAAGAGGGTGCAAAACCTAGCAAAGTTCCCTAAAAGGTTGATCCTTGTAAATGCACTCCGAATCAATAAAGACCACAATTTTCAATTGATTTCATTCTTTTATATTAATTTCTTTCTTTAAATTGCATGTAATTTAAATTGAGGTTGCAACGACAAAGGAAAAATATTATTTTATATTATTCTTTTCTTTATTTGAATTGCATGTAATTTAAATTGAACTTGCAAAGGCAAAGACAAAATATTATTTTGTTTTTTCATATTGCATGTAAGGAAATTTGGAGATTGCAATGACAAAGACATAGACTACGAACATTATTAAAAAGGACATTTTATTACATTTATAGGAGCAAAATACAACATTAAGAATCACTAAAGGCGCAATACATAGACCTTCTCTAACCATCGCCCAAGGCGTAGTACAAAAAAAAAACCAACTATTCTTGGTTCTCCTAAGCTGTACGATGAACTACATATCCTTTGCATGATAATAGTCACTTTGCTCCTGTGGATGGTAGCCAACTGGACATCATCCATGAGGTCCATCAAGTAGGCCTCAGCTACATGCTGCAAGACAAGAAGGGCATTCGATGCAAAAAAGCTAAGGGGCCTCCGCCATCCCTACTAGACCCCCTCTACAAAAGCACCTATTCATAGGGCCCTGGTTGATGTCTTGCATGACCTCACGAATGACTTTGGAAAACCTCACCTTTAGGATGAGGAGATCGATAGACTTTTGATACCTTCGGATCTCCCGAAGTGCCACAATTCCTGGTTTGAACCTATACCGTTTCCTTGGAGGAGGACCTCTTTGGCATGGATGTAGAGGTGGCTATTGTGCTCTCCCTTGGGGTGCGTGTGGACCATGTGCCTACTCCTGACATTGTTCAAACACCCCTCTGCTTTCTTCTTCTATCTCCATGTCCGATTCTTGCTCTCCTTCTCTCCTCTCTGGCTCCTGCACTGAAAGCTCCTTGCATCAGGATTGTTTTCCTAAGGGGGGTGGGTGGGGGGTGAGTCACTCAAGGATAGGATGATTGAGAGAATCTAGGAGCAGATTGAGGAGATGATTGTGGAGCTCTGAAGTCATCAATGATGTCAGTGAGCATGTATGAGGTGCCTACTTAAGGACCTCACTCTTCTTCATTCTAAAAAATGCAAGTATTCTGAGTTTGTGTCCACTCTTTCCTTTCCTTTCAGCTTACCAACATTTTTTTAGGATTTATATAAGTTTACCACCTCTCATGGTGCATGCAACCATGCACACGCCCACATGTACACATGCATGCACTCTCATAGTGCAAATGTAGTTAGCATATCTAGAGGGGGTTATTAAATGCTTTGAGGTTGATGTCTTCCTTGCTCATTTGGTCCATTCATTTTGGTGTCACCTCAACCTAGTGCTTCATCTTTGGCTGACCTATTTTTCCTTGCCTCTTTTTCTTTTCCTTCCTTGTTCTTCCATTGATCCTTTTCTACTTCTAAGGCTACACATGTTGCTCAAGACTTTGCATGTTAGCTTGTGGCTTTTGTAGCCCAAACCCCATTACAACAAGGGCTTGGAAGCTTTCTTCGATGTGTGCCATCACATTGGTTACTTACTAGTAGGAAATCTGGAACTATATGTCACAATATTTTTTTAGATCTTGCTCTTTGGATTTGGTGATGTCAAGACCCTCAACCAAACTTGCACCATTTGTCCTAAAACCAAATCCTCCCATCCAACTACCACACTCCTCTCATTCTCTCTCATTCCTCTTCCCTCTCCCTCATTTCTAAGCTCCATTTAAAATTTCTCTTACTCCAATCCTATTTTCAAATCTACTCCTTTCTTTTGAGCAGGAAGCTTCTCTCTCTCTTCGCCCTATCATGGGATGGAATCTCATGCCAAAATCTCATCATTTCCCTTCTTCACTTGTATTTCCCTTCCATTGCACTCTTATTCTTTCAAAACTTGTGATATTTTCTAAAAATATTCACGGTACCTTCTTCTTGCTCTATCTTGGGCGCTTCCATTCAAATCCTATCACTTCTTCTCTGATCTAATATTTTGTTGCGATCTTAAATAATTTTCGTGAAGAAACTCGAGGCAATCAATGTTTTGGATGAACCATGAGTTTTTTGAGCTTACAAGTAGCCACTCGACGAGATTCTTTGAGAAAGGTTGAAAGAAGGTTGTTTTTCAGGCATTACACTTGGCTATGCATGAAAAAAATCACTCTTTTTTTTGTGCATATCTCAACACTGTTCTATAAGGGGACATGATTCTGAAGAGCTTGTGAAGTTTTGGGATCTTCCCAAGCAACTTTCATGGAGGTTGAGGTCACTTGAGGTGAGATATCCTTTGGAACAATGCAAGACAATGGAAATGATGAAACTTTGTAGAAACAATTAGTTTATACTTTGTTTTTGTATAGTTGTGTTGTTTTCTTTTATTGCATTTTTTGATAATGTTGAAAGATTTGTTTATTTTGAAAGAAATTTCATGAAAGTGAGCTTATAGAGGCTTTCTTACAAGAAAGAGTAGTCAATACACTCTTATTATGCATAATTTTATCCAAAAGATTGTTTGAAATAGATTTTGAGTGGCAGAATATAACTTGTTTTGGAGCAAGATCCATCAACTTCAGCCTCCTAGAATGCAAGAGGGGCCACTTACTGAGAATCAGGTACTATTCATTCATAAGTTTTTGTTTTATTTTACATTTAATAGTTTAACAATGTGTGTAGTATTCAGATGTGATTTGTGTTGTTTATTTATGATTTTTAAAAGTCAAGTGTGCCTCTAAATTTGCTAAATGCAAGTCAATATATTTATTGTTTGTGTAATATCTTTGTATGTGATATTAGTTTTGTTTTGTATCACTTTACAATGTATTAGTTTTTTGCAAAAGATTGTTTGAAATTGATTTCGAGATGTTTGGGAGAATATAATTTGTTTTGGAGGAAGATCCATCAACTTCAACCTCTTGGAATACAAGAGGAACAATTGATAATCAAGTATTGTTCATTCTGAAGTTTTTGATTTATTTAACATTTGATAGTTTAACAATGTTTGTAGTATTCAAATGTGATTTCTGTTTGTATTTATTTATGATTTGTCAATACTATCTTATGTTATGTGTAGTGTATGAAACCATGGAGGCCCTCAAGAAAAAGGAAAAGGTGGACATCCATTTTCAAATTGATGCAAAAAATGCACCCTAACTCAGCTAAAACTCATATATTACTCATGAGTATGTATGAGCTAAAACTCACATATTCTTGCGTGTTGTGTGTCGTGTGAGAGAGAGGTGTGGGGGAGCTTAGACCATGTATTTTTAGAGAAAGTGTGATCAAAGAACGTTGAACCTACTTCCTCAATATATAAGGTACGTAGCCTTACAAAGGTTGTGAAGAAACCAAAGGAGTGAACATGGTATATAGTTGAAAAGGTAGCACAAAGTTTCCTAAAGGAAAGGTATGCATCCCAAGGGAAAGGCAAGCAACTACAAATGAATAAAGGCATGCATTGAAAGAAAAAAGTAAGCAATTATGAGAATTGACAATTGGCATTCATTGTGTCTTTTTTTCACATGAATGCCAATGGATCTTATAGAGACTATCCATTTCCATTATCTATGCCTTGTGGGCATTGTTGGCGAGAAGATTCTCTTGTAGCTAATGTTTTGATGTTGTTTGCAACTATTTCAAGATTGATTTGATTCAAGTGCTATATTCCCCAAGTCAAGTGCCGTTCATAATGTTATTCAACCTCAAATGGGGTTTTACTAGCCATCAAAGTTTTAATTTTCCTTATCATCTGATTTCTCGTTTGAACCTTTGTGCCATCCCAAGTGGACAACATTGAACTCTAAATTTTATGTGTTGAGGGAAGATTTATATTCAAAATATAGATATTTCTATCATTGTGTATATAACTTTTTCTTGTTGGAACTTCCAATACCTATTTGTGACCACTTGCTTTAAAAATGAGCCAAAATAGAAAATATGCAATTTACTTGACATTAAATTTGGGAGTTTTGATTGATCATCCTAATGCCTTTTTTTCGTGTCTCAAAAGACCTTCCAAAGCATGCATTTCTCAAACCATTATTAGTTGTACCCTTAGGTCAATGGCAATGGAAAGGTTTTGGTGTGTTTAAGCTCATCCTTAAAGACTAGAGGTCTATGGTTGCAATATGCATGATTGCACTTTTCTTATGTTGTCTTTGTCTCCTCCCCCCTTCGCCTCCCATTCCCCAAAGAAGGAGAGGTGGTGCTCTCCACACTTTCAAGGGGATATTTAGTCTCTCAAAAAGTTCGTTGTGTGGAATAAGTTGATTTCATGAGCCCTTGCTTAGTCAAGTAATATAAATGATAGTTCACATGGATCACGTCACGACAGCATCTCCCATAGTAGTAGTTTCACTAGAGAGCAATGAGGATGTGGTCCCTCAACAAGGTGCCTTGCTATGTGTGCCTCTTAGTGACATGGACACCTACCTTGGGAGCTCACTAATAGAGAGCGTGATACATAACTTCACAAACATTCAGGCTACACAATTGTTACTTGTACAAGTTCTTGAACAAACACGAGGACAAGGTCATAGAATAGATCTCCCTATCATGTGTATCATGCAATAAGGATTTCCCTCCCAATAAGGGCAACACACATACCAAGAACACAAACCATGTGTTGCACTAATACCTTGTTGCACGAGCACAACCCTGCACTGAGACTTTTTTTAATGGGCTACGAGCCTCTTTTCACACAATAATATAAGTTGGCCTCACTCCATACTCCTCTCCTTTTATTGTTTGTTACTCACTTATTCCCTCGTCTCCCATAGTCTCCCATAGTTCTATCCACGCTTGTAGCAAATTTGATAGATGATGCTTGTTTTCCCATAGCCAAGCACTGTCAGGATGATGAGTGCTAAGTAATCCTAGGAGTGCAAGAGAGGGCATCTTCATAAGATAAGAAACATGGATAAGAGGGGTGTCAACCCTCTGTAGATCAGCCCACAACCAAGTTCTTATTGGTGGAGTTAGGGGGGACATGTTTGAGATTACTAGATCAGTCCGCTAGGGATGCCCTTTAGCCCTCTTTTTGTTCTTATTTGTGGCTGAAGCTATGAGCTATTACATTAGAGCTCAAGCTGATATTGTAGGGCTCAGGTTTCCTTTGAGGTAGGAGGAGGAGCTCTTAGATGATACGATTGTTTTTTTGGATGCCAGTCCATGGACACTGACTTCATTCAGGACGGCATTGGATTTGTTATGCATTGCGGCAAGTGCACACATTAATTGGAACAAATCCTTTTGGACCAGTGATGAGAACACTCTAGATTGCGGGAATGACATAATGTTCACTTGGATTCAGAGGGGTGTTTTTGTCAGATATCTGGGATGCCAGGTTGGGGTGGGCATCCCTCCAACACATCACTTTGCTCCCGTGTTGAAGAGTATCAGGAGGAAACTCATATTTTGGAATTCTGCTAGACTTGACCTTGCATCCAGAGTTGTGGTTGTGAACCAAGTATTATTGGTCACTGCCTGGTTTGTTTGCTCTTGTTGGTGCAGGACTAGAGGTTGTATTGCTCAGCTCATGAGATCTATCAGGAACTTCCTATGGAGCGGTTTAGATGGCACCTCAAATGTTGTAGCCAGGGTGTCTTGGGAGACCCTCGTTTTCCCCACAGGAGAAGGTTGTCTTAATATTATTGACTTGAACTTGCAATGTATGGCCTTGCTCTGCAAGTTCATAGTACGTGGATTGAAGCCTGGACAGGAGCCTTGGAACGATTTCTTCTCACGCAACATTTAATCTTGTACTCCATCTCATGAGGGAGATTTGATGGATAGCATCAGATAGATCTTTACTTTGCCCATGTCAAATATCCCCTTTCCCCTCATGGTTGCTATTCTGAAAGCTTGGGGTAGCTTCAAAAACACTCTTCGTAGAGTTCCACCTCTCGTGAAGAAATTCACAGGTAGCCAGTCATGTGGAATGACTCAACATTGGATGACCATAGCAGGCCACTTGGAGTGTCACACTATATGCAGTGTTCTAGATGGGAGAGGGGACCTCCTTCTACAGTAGGTGCATGGCAGGCCTTTAGGAGACTTCCAGAGGACTAGAGACTTTTAGCAGTTGGCCACCTCAGAGGGAGTGCAGTCATCAGGATACAACAGATAGAGGTAGCCATTCCAACAGAGTGGATAGACACAGATGACATGCCGATCACAGAGTCCACTTGGTGGGGAGCGCAGACAGGCGAGGATGATTTGGAAAGGTGTTGCTTGGATTTTTAGTATCTTTCATACAACACCTTTCTATATGACCTGGTGTTCAGTAGCATGGTTATCTCTTACTGGCCCTCAGGTGTTCTTCGAGGGACATGATCCAAATCTAGCTCTCATTGTATGGCGACACTCAATGGAGTCTTGTTCCAGGATGTTCCCTTCACTCCTTTCAGAGCTGCTCATGCCTCAGTAGACACATCATGGGAGATTTTGGCGAAGGATTGTTGTTGTTGTTGTTAGTATATGTCATGAATACTCCATCCGCACCATTTACTATTCCATCCAATATATCTAAGTTACTTGAGCAAATTTCAACAATCATTCCTTCTTTAAGTTGTATTTTGGAGTGAAGCCCTGCTTTGCACTTTGGATCATTCGGTATTTTAATTAATTTGCTACATGTGTTATGTTTTTTGTCTATTGCATTTAGAAAGTGTGCTCTCCCTTGTAGGATTTCGAAGACTTCGGCATTGTGTTTATCTTTTAATGCATTTGTGTAGAATAAGTGTGGAATATGTTCGTTGCTTATCGGTTGTCGATGATATTGATCGTTTATCATTGTTATGTCATCTTCAGCTTGCTTGCCTATTCGTATTCTATTTAAGATTTCGATGTATTATCTATGTTGTTGTCTCATTGGTTGATTAAGCTCATAGTATTTTACATGTTCTCTCCAAATAGTATTTGCTGGTGTCAGTTTTCCTGTTTTTTGTGAGAGGATCCAGTTGTCCTTGGTTGGGCTTGCTTGACAAAGGTCTCCACAAAATATGACGTCTACACCTCCAAATGGTTTGGCGTGGTTGTGTTTAATCTCACGCATGCGCATGTCAATTATTGTAAATGTGTTTTGGCCTACCAACAATATCTCATCGATTACCAAAAGTTCCAATTTTGCATACATTGTTGATAATTGATGAAGTTTTTCTGGTGATAAACATGTGTAGTTTGATGTTAACAGTGGTAGATGAAGTGTAGAGTGTATTGTTGATCCACCAATGTTGTATGCAGCTTTTCCTGTGTATGTTAGGAGTAATGCCCTTGGGCTATCTATGTTTTGTATCTGCTTCTGTGTGTAGTGTCGAAGAAGCATTTATACTAGTAATAGTAAGACGTGCGTCTTTCCTGTTCTGGCATTTCTTGAAAGAAATAATTTGATTTGTTGTGCTAGTTTGGTCCTCTTTTTTAGTGCAATGTCTTCAATAATCAAACATTGTTTGCAGTTTAACTTTTGAAATAATTCATGGTACTCATTATTTTCCATTATCTAGTATGTTTTGTATAGCGTTGCAATAGGTCTTGACTGCTTTGGTCGGAAGTTCATATCAAATGCAAGATTGTATTGTTGCGTTATTGGTTGTTCAATTGTGGTAGACGATGATGTTTATGATGCCATAATTTTATTGCTATTGTCACTTATTGGAAGTATTTTTTGAGTAGCATTTGATTTGTTGTGTTCTTGTTTTGCATATACAAGTCATGCCAGCTGTTGTTTATTTCATCTAGTTGGTGCTCCTTGAATGTGAAAGGAAGATATAGTAAGCAGAGTTCTCTGTAATGGTTCTCCGAATCTTTGTTTTGATTGTAGTTGTTAAAACGTATTATTCTTGGTTTTCTTTTTTTAGTTATTTTTTGTGTAGATATTGTGTAGTTACTATAGAATTCTGCTAGGCAAATGTCATTCATGGTGTGGGGTCTTTTCTTGTATTTCGTGATGATGTCTTCAAAGTATACATTTGTGTCGATCATCTGCATCTTCTCGAGTTGTGTTCGTCATTTTAGCATTAGGGTCTGTTCTTTTGGTTCACTTGTGTTGATGTATGTGAACTCCCTAGTGCTGTTGGATAGAGGTAGCGATAGTGCAATGTAAACCGCTTACTAGGAGCTAATGTGTTGTGCATTAAGTATTGCATTGCCCATCCTTCGAACTCTTTCATTTGTAGGAGCTCCCATCTGAATACATTGCGTTAAAGCATTATTGACTGTAGTTGATGTTGCTTTGTCAACTTTTGCCATGTATGATATGCAGTATGCTGTAGCTCCATGTGGATTGAGTATGAATTGTACATCGGTATTTGCCTACCATAGTGTTGATATGGTAGGTTTAAAGTTGTTTGTATATATATCTTTCGGATGTCGGTGCAAGTACACTGTTGGCTGGCTAGTCTTGTAGCGTAGTGCATTTATGTACTCGCCTTCAGTGAGTTCAAGCTATTGTAGGAATGCTTCGAAGCTCAAATTCATTGTATTAGGATCTTGTAGTGTCTTTGCTAAAATTTTTAAGTTTGCTCTATGCTTGGCGTCATTGTCGTTGTTTTTCAGTGGCATTAAGATTTCACTTTTTCTCATCGGTGGTTTAGGAAAGCCAAAACGACAATGCTTGTTTCTTCTCTAACAACCTTTTCGATGCTTATGTGTTTGGATTTTCCTTTCAGGTAGTTGCAATAGTGCAATGTTTGTTGTTATATATTGGTCTATGAATTCTATTATATCATCCATTTCAAAATTGTGTAAAGATGGCACTCCTTTTATCCATAACAATTCGTGGTCATGTTGGCTTCCTCTATTCGGAACTCCGTTACGAAAAAGTAGTTTGTTACTTCACCAATGATGTTGTTGTACTTTTGGAGCAGTTGCTTTAGCGCTTCAAAGCGGTGCACATAGTACCTTGCTGTGGTCACAGGATCTGAGCGTATTCAGTCTCTTAATTCTATTGGGTTGTCGGGAGTGTGGATTGTTGTGTGCGGGTTTTGTACTCTTTTAAGCAGTCGAGTAGTGGGCCCCAAATTCTTTCAGCTCTGCTAATAGTGTGAATAAAGAAGATTGGTGTGCCTAATTGATGTATAATTGCAAAGAGGTTCTTCTTTAACTTGTTTTTGTAGTCCATCGAAGTTCCTAAGCACACAAAATCTTTATACCCAATGTTTGTTTGTAATATTTTCTCAATATTTGTGTCGGCGATGGTGTCTTTAATAGATAAACTCTTTCATTTTAACTTTGCTTTATGCATTTTGACCCATGTGGATGATAGTACTTGCCTTGTCATTACTTTCATTGCTTTGAAGAACAAGTTCTCAATTGATAGTGTGAATCTTCGATCTTTATTTTTTAATTCCCACTGTTCAATACTTTGATATGATGTGGTTGCCGATATTATGTGCGTTCTTGGGTGTCCGTAAAACAAATTGGGAAGACCAAGCTCCTCACAATGCTTATCTTTAAAGAAGTCAAGCGGTGAGAACCCCTCAGAAGGTGCAACATTAATCATCTTGTCTTGTAGAATCCCTACGATGGATTTTCTTCTAGTGTTTAAGATATAAATTTCCACTACACCACAATCCTTTTGAGTAGTCCGTGATGCTTGAAAACCATCCCAGTGTAGTAATAAAGCAAAGTTGCGAGGATCTCCCTTGCGGGTTTTCCTTTTGGATTTGATTGGAAAGCGACACTCCTTGCATACGAAGTTGTTTTCATTTTGTCGCTCATTCCAACTATGCTATAGCGTACTTGACATTGCACTTCTAGGGAATGTGGCATATGCTTTCTTGCAATGCAAGGTTTCACATACTACGGGTAGCTCCTAAAAAGAGTTGGGATTCCAAAAATCTTGAGCATCCCGACATTTGGAACCATCCCAAAAGTCAAAAATATGTTCAAGTTGAGCACTTTGTTCTTTTCCCAACCACCTTTCCTTATTACGCCACATTTGAAGAAATTCATGACAAAAGGTTTGACTCTTAACTAGCAATTGAAGTTGCTTGCTTATTGGTATATAATCAATGAGAGCATATCCTTTCTTGGGATGCTACACTTTGAGCACTTTTCACAAAAATCTTTGCAATCACGTTTCAGTACCCTCTTTATGTTGTTATTCCTACATGAACAATATATTAAGTTTTTAGTATAGTTATCCTCATTTGAAGGTAGAAGCAACTCTGGATCATGTACGTTGTCAAGTTGACCCATACATAGCCTATATCGTTGAGCCTCAATCATTTTGAGACTACTCAATAAAGAGTTAAATTGCTCCCAACTTGTAGGAGCCTTAATTCCATTAAGATCACCATCCCATGTTGGATGCAACTGTACAATAAGTTTACTAAGTATTGGCTTCTTACTTTCAACACCCTTTTTCTTGACACTAGGCTTTCCTAAACCTCTAAATAGATGTCGAAGCATCTTGTCTTGTAGCTCTAGGGAGACCTCCTAATCCATAATGCTTGCAATTCAATGATACTCCCTAAGATTTGATCCTCTAATGTTAGTCCTTGTAACCCTTCTTCATCTTCATCTTCACTTTGTAGCTCTCTTAAAAGTTTAGCATGGGCTTCTAAATTATCCATAGCATTCTCTGGACCACTATCATCACCTTCTAAATCATTATTAACTTCTAACTCCACCCTATTCTCATCTTGGATGTTTAAGCCAAATGTGGTACCAAGATATTCAAATCTATCAGTTTGTTTTTTATGCCTAAAAAATGTGTCAGGAGCCACATAATGACCTCCACGACAAAAAATTTACAATTACACCAAACCTTTCTTCTTTCAGTATTGGTTCTCAACAAAGGTATCTCTCTTTGTACATCCACTAAAGATGGACTTTCGTCTTTAGCTACATTTTGTGCATGTCTCGTTATAGATGGATGAACATTTCCCATCAAGTAATGTCTATAATGCTCATAATAGTTACTTCGACTAATCCATTGCTAACCCTCATGCATGTGTGCACACTTGTAATTACAGTCGCACATCCTCAGACTTGAATTTGCGTGACTAGCCATCTACAAATAGTTAATAAGCATTTGTTAACTTTTATCTTGAAGACGCTCCTCTCTCTCTCTCTCTCTTCTTTCATGCTCAATGGATATATGATCAATGGCAAAAAAGAACCATGTTATATCCCTATAATGGACATATAAGCAATGACATAAAAGAACCATTGTATTCAATTAGACATAAATTGCTAAGTGTATCAATTAGATCATAAATAAATTCTTAGCAAAACAGATTCAATTCCATCTTTGCCATGGGTCTCATGGCAACAATGTGAAGCCAAACAATGCTGATAATTAGAATGGGGAACAGTCAAACCTCAAATAAACCGCCAAGACAGGTATTGAGCGACCTCGGTATTGGAAATACCTAGGTTTCGTCCATTAAATTAAGGCACAGAACAAAATCTTGGAGAACGAGGTGATGGAGACAGTTGTAGATGGAGGCGTATAGCTTTTTTGAGGAGCGAGCCTACACGAGACGATGAAGCGTACTCTCTGGAGGGAGGAGCTTGGAGGGTTAGGCAAGTACAGGGCATGAAGAGCACTGTGGGAGACATCCGAAGTCATAATTAGGGCTTTTGTGGTGAGCAGGTTCCCCAAAGACTCCCGTTGAGTGAGCCGTTTGTGAAAGACCCATTTGGGCAAATATATTTTTTTCAATTTTTTCGCTTTGACCCCAATTTTTTGTGCCTTACGGACCATGCTTCTAATATAGATTTTTTATTTTTCAATCAAGACCCTCCCCTCTCAATTACACTTACTTAGAGAGATAATTGCACTTAATTAATCATTCTACTAAAGTACTTTTACATGGTTATGTCAATGAGATATACCTATGATACATTTGCTTGACTACTAACCCATGGCATGCATGTAATAAAAACATTTTGTTTCATAGTGGTCATGGTTCCAAATCTTGAGACAAACTTGTCTAGTCAAGAGTTGCGAGAGATGTTAAAATAATGTTATTTGATCAAGCACATATTTTTTATGCAAATAATAGAACCAAATAAATAGTAAATGTAAAAAAAGCCATGTGTTAAGCTTAGGCACCCATAAATGACCAAGTGGTTGAGGTGGCCGATTCAACTGAGCTTTAGATGGCACTTGTAGCAAAGCACCTGTGCATTGTGCATGTGCAAAAATGATAAATCTCACATGCCCATCCATCGCAACACTACCTAATGGACATGAAATTTTTTGAGGACATGATGGTTGATCTAATTCATATGGCAGCCGAAATGTTCTCCTTAGACACAAAAAATTGTGAGGACACAAGAATTACTCTAATTAACACCCATGAAACATTGCATGACCATTTGACACTTTGGACATTCCATGATGGTCCAGAGATACGATTTTCATGCATGGATGCATCACGCATGTGCAAAATGGGGAATTTTGCATGCCCACCCACCCACATAATTTGCAATTGATAAAAAACAATCTGAAGATGTCACACCTACTCTAATTAACACCCATGCAAAGTTTCATGTCCATTTGACACATGATTATTCCATGATGGTCCACATATGTTAATTGCATGCACCTATGCACCATGCATGTGCATAAAAAGGAAAATTGACATGCCCATCCACCCAAATGTTTCCTGATTGACATGAAACTTTGAAAAGACGTGAAACCTACCCTACTTAAGACCCATGCAAGATTTCATGGCCATATTCCACTTGACTATTCCATGATGGTCCATACATGTGAGGTTTTATAGCCATCTTCCACTTGACTATTCCATGATGGTCCATACACACGAGTGGTATACTATCTGTAGTCCATGTATACTTGCAACTTTGTAGGGATTTGTAGGGACTTGCAACTTTGTAGGGATTTGCAACTCTATAGTCCTTGTGGTCGTTTTGTAGGGATTTGCATGCAACTTTGCCTTCCCTCCACCTAGCATGAATCAAATATCCCCCAGGTGCCTCCACCACAAGCCACCCTACAATGTATCTTCTCTCATTAAGCCTTAAAACAAGAGACTTGCACACAAGGAGAACCTTGTACATTGCCTTAGCAGTCAACTTCCTCAACAAGCAAACCCCACCTAGGTAGCAACCATTGATTGACCATCCAACTAGATCTTACTTCATAGTCATAGGGTCACTCATTTGGCACACAACTCAAGACCCTTCCAAGGAGAAGAATCTCATCCTACACTAACCCAAGTTCAACCTTGAGGTCCTCCAAAGATTTCCAGTCATTCTGAAGAAAATCCCTCAGCTATGCCTGAAGATGAATGCCTTTATGGTACACCTTTATGGAATTTGCTAGATTAAGCTTAGAAAGCGGCTTAGCTTCACAGGTTACAATAGTCTCCCACCAACTTCAACATACTTCCATCTCCATGCAAGACTAATCTCCTCGTCCATCGAACATTCACCCAATGTCATTCCAAACCAAGTCCAAACTAATGCATTTAGAGAAGAATCCTTAATTTTAAAAGTAGAAAAATACAATAGTGAATACTATCCCAAATCATGACATGTGCCAACTTTCATGCCCTAATTACTACCAACTTCACTATTTCTACTAACATGGAGCATTGCACTCAAACATGTTGGGCAACCATTTGCATAATAGAACTGAATCAAAGGTGTCCATGACAACCAAGCTCACCCCACCATGACCCTTAGGAACCTTATGGACTAAAATGCATCCTCTTTATTTCTACAACTTCTATCTGAAGAAACCTAGATCCTCCTAAATAGCTTCTCCATTTCGAACCAATGAGTCTTCTTAAGACCCCATACTAAATTCAAAAATGTAGTAGCAACACTGAGGGATAACTATAATTCTAGCATTCCACCTCAGACACCAGCCATGCCACCTTTAAGGATTTTCTCTTAACTTACCTTTAAACCTATCAAAGCATTTCCTTATTGACAAGCCTAACCCTAGCAAAGCCCTAGATATTTGATTGTCGCCCTTGTCCTAACACAATGCAAAGAAAGATAATTAATCCAATCTTCATGCCCATCAACACTACTGCAAAATTAATAGTAAAATTTTTTACTAACTATAGATTTAGCCCCTGAAGTCTCACAAAACAAACAAAGGATTCCCATCAAGTGGTGACTTTCTCCTTTACTGTAGTTGAAAACATAATTCTATCATCAGCAAACAATTGTGCACAAAATGTTGCCTTGAAGAAAATCAATGAAAAAAGGATTGAGGGAAGGGTATTAGAGGATGTCTTCCAGCTTTGATAGCATGTAAAACTAAAATTTTTTACCCTTTAAAATGCCTCATCTTTAATAATCCATGTGTGTAAACATGTGCTTATGCACACATAGAGACATGAGAGTACTTATGCATACTTATGGCATGTGACAAGTAAGCTTATGACAAGGATGCTTGAACAATGCATGGATGTTCAAGCTTCCATATAGTTCATGAGTGGAAGATATACACATTGAAATGACCTCTACATATGTTTAAAGTAAAGAATATATCATAATGACAAATTCTATTATTTGGAATGTTGAAGGGAAATCAGATGTGTGAAAGATTTCAAGCCCACAAAATAGGATATCTTCGAATTGTTTATGACCTATCCTTATGCTAGGAGAAAATGGAGGGGGTTAAGAAATCAATCTTGAATGACACTATAGAATTGGATTAAGTTATGAAGTTGCATGATGCACATTCAACATGCAAATCATTACAACACTAGATAGGAAGTCACATTATGCATGTTTCAAATGTGGATCATCAAGGGATCATCCTTGAATCTAGTTATATCTCTTATAAAACCCATGCAATCTAGTTATATCTCTTACAAAACCCATGTTTTGTCCCTTCAAGGTCATAAATGGATATATATGCATCCAATCTTGGTCATTTTTATGGACGGATGTTATGCCTCTAGGTGCATGAAGGTATTAATGTATTAAGTATCATGACTAACATATTGTGGAATATCTGGTGTCTAAGATAGATGACACAGATTTATTTTCTTTTAAAAATATTTATTGTCCTCACACACCCATTGAGTTGTCATGAATAATGTAGTGTGGCATATCTTTTGAAAAGAAAACGAAGCTGCCACTCGTACGTATAGTTCACATCTGAGCTAAGTACCACATCTACATGTTGTTGGTCTATCTTGCTTACATGCACACATGTTTGAGAAAGACTAACGTTTAATGTTTGCAGGGAGTGTTCATGAAAGACTAGCATTAGTCTTTCGTGAACAGGGAGTGTTCACGAAAGACTAACGTTTAATGTTTGCAAAGTTCCAAATACTTCATTAACTATTAAAATGCCCATTTTTATAAACAGTCTGAGGTATGCGTTGCTTCAAATTCAAAAACCATAAAGGTAGTTTCAAGCATCCCTATCAATTTAGAATTCTCAAATGAAGGAGAGTATTTCAAAGGTCCAAAGGCTCAAATTTTGAATATGTGGCATGCTCTTAGTCTCCAAGTTGCCATGTGTCCTTGCTTCTTTTTTCGTTTGTCCATGGTTAATAGGTAATAGATACATATATTCTCTCCAATTTGCTTGATAAAAACCTCATTTTCTATATAGGAATCATAGATCCTAATTCATTCTCCGTATGCAAACTCACATTTCCTAGATAGCAACATACTTGGGCTACATAGGAAATACACTTCCCTACGTTGTAAACTAAAAATTCACATTATTCTCCATATAAAATCTCACATTTCCTACATAGCAATATACTTGTACTATATGGGAAATACAATTCACTATATAACAAACTTAAAATCCAATCTATTCTCCATATTCAAACTTACATTTACTAGATAACACAATATAGGTAATCAAATTTCCTATATAAGAAAGGCAAAATCCACTTGATTCTCCATATAAAGGCTCCATATAAAGGCTCACATTTACTGGATAGCTATATAGCAAATACAATTCTCTAGACAAGGAGGACAAAATGGTTAGTTCTATCTAGCAAATATGTATGAATTTCGTAGTTGGAAGCACTTCACTATATAGAGATTGGTCAAAAGTTCCTTATGTTAATTACTCTGCAAACACCTTTTATTGCTGACGTAGCATCGTCGTCCATCTCCACCGGGATTTTTCCACTAACACGTTTAATCATCTCTGCATGGTCACTTGAATTTGTTAGTAGCTACCCTCGAACCATGAATCCAAATACACTGATGAGGGAAATACAGATCGCCTGAACTTGTATGCAGGCAACGGAAATGAAAAACAATTCGAAAGACGAATTAAATCAAATGCAGTCAATAGCTACCCTCCAACCATGAATCCAAATGCACTCCTCCAACCATGAATCCAAATGCACTGATAACTGATTGCTTGGATTTATGAGCACCCACCGAAAATGAAATAGAATTGGAAAGAAGAATTGAATGAAACGCAGAACTAAGAAAGGACAATAGAATCGAGACACCTATGGAATGTATTGCTTTCAGTATCCATCAATGCAGGAGGCTCTTGTCCTCCAGAAAACGCCTTCGCTGCTACGCTTCGATGAGAACGAGACTTGTCCACAACTTCACGATCTGCCATGCGTGAAACTAAAGGAATCCAAAAGAAAACACAGAAATCGACACTTCCACAAAATCTCTTAAGAAGGTTAGCAGCAATCAACTCCCCAAACAAAGACTTGCATGGCCGAGGGAATCCAACAACAATAACTGTGTATTTGACGCTCTTCTCCACCCAGCTCATCCTTGACAAACGATTTGACTGCAGACACTGGCTCCACGTGCAAAATTGAAGTTCACAGCCATGCACAGTCGAAACATTTGCAAGCAGACGCGGACTCCCGACGCAGAATTGAAGGTTACTCGCATCCATAGTTCATAACACCTCCAAACTTAGGGAGGACGACGTGCCTGGGAGTACATGGTGGCTGCTATGGAAATTAAGCAAATTGACAACCACAAACTAATAAAATCAGGATTTTTGCCTATCTACAACACGAAACCTTCACTAAGGCCTACCCGGGGAAGGCAGGCCAAAAAAGAACAAGGGAATAAAGTCATTCATAATGCCTGCCCAAAAGGTTGGTGAAGAATTTGTGAAGATGCATCACTAAAGATGCGGCGTGAGGGAGGGACTTGGGAAAAGAGAGAGAGAGAGAGAGAGAGTAGAGAAGAATATTAAAGTAATAGTAAGTCGAGCATCAAGCAATAGTTGCAATTACATTTGAGGAGAAAATCATCACTACACCCTTCCCCTCCTGGGCACGCCAAAAAAGTTTTCTGTAGCACGGATCTTGTGGTTCTACATGGAGATGTTTTAGAATCGTTGATCCTCCAAAGAGGCAGCATGGTTACATTTTTGCTTGCTGCACGACATGCAGGGGCCGCAGACTCCTCCTCTGGTGCTGCCCATGCGAAGCATCCGTTCCTTGTTTCCTTCACCAACGCGGTCACGGAGCTGCTTTCTATAATGGCCCAGTTTGAGAGACGTATCGGTTGTTAACTTGTTACCAACGTCTGGGTTGGACTGTTCCTAAATTCTGGATCCTTGGCTGTAACCCCAGATCTTCCAATAGCCCTCACGGGCCTAAAGTACATGGCATGTGCTCAACATGAGTCTTCCTGTGGCAACAAGTTACAACGTTCATCTGTTGACGGCGAAGGACCCCGACAAAATTGGGGGCAAGTGACATCGAATTCCTATGGCCTCCCACATTCTCACGGTCCTTCCCCTCCAGCGCCATAGCCACTCTGTCCTTTCTGTTTCTTTTGTTCCCGCTTTCCATGGTTGAAATTCGCAATTTGGACCTTTGTTCACCGATTTTTATCCGCGCAGAACGAGAGCACGGTCACCAATAGGATGTACAGGCTCGAGCGATTGGCGGCTGAAAGACAGCTGATTAGACGTCTACTTCACTTTAAGATCAAAGCGGGCATGTTATCTCTTGGCGAAGCTTGAGGCTAGAGCTGGCAATTTGCGCACAATTTAGTTCAATATTTCACAGCATGCAACAAGTTTATGTCTTCGGGGTGTCGCTTGGAAGATTGGACGGAGGTCACCGTCAAAGCAAGAAGATGGGATGGTCAATTGTCAACCCCCGGAACCTCGACGACGTTCTGAAAATGCCCACGAGAGGCATTTCCCACAAATTAGGAGCTGGCGCCATTTTAATTTGTGGAAAATGCTTCCATTGGGCATGTGTTCCATTTGCAAAGCAACAAAAATAAACTAGATCTTGGGAAGGTAGCATCTTGGGAAGGTAGCTGTATTGATGGTAGAGACTATGAAGAGCATGTTTTATTTTGATTTTTTGATTTACGTATATGTTATAGAAAGAAGCAAGTCGAATCGCTTAAGCACGAGTGATTTGCTTATAGCATTTAGTTATTTGAATTGTACATATAACATTTTTCAATTTGCATTCAACACAAGTTATTTGAATTTAGCAAATACCAATTTAAATTTAACACATAGCACTTTGCTTTTTAAAATTCCAATTTAGCATATAGCAAATCGGATTTGGTTAATAACTCTTTGCATTTTACGCATAACAATTTGTATTTAATCTTTACACATAGCACTTAGCGCTTTGCATTTAGCAAATAACCACATGTATAGTGTGGGGGGCACAGCTGTTTGATTACTATGTTTAATATTTGGCATGCCATCATTGAGATCTCATCAATTATTATGGTTTCTGCATTTTGCAATTCTATGCACTGGGCATTCAACTGGACAATCTCTCCATGTGAACTTTTTATTGAATTGTTTAGCAATGGTTTCTATTTGATCAATTTCACACCATCTCATGGTTGATACCTCATCTACAATAAGTGTAAGGAATATATTGGGAAGGCCCCATGTGTCAACCATTACCATTAGATCTTTTAAGTTCCTATGGTGCCATGAAGGAGATCCAGGAATAGATCAACTTGGTATTTGAAACTTAAGAATACGTCCAATTATCTCTTGTTTAGATATTATTAGGTCTTGTCGTCTTTGTTGGTTAATATCTCTTTGTAATACTGTAGTTTGAGTAGAGTTTGCTATTATAATAGATTGAAGTATTTGGTACATCAATAACAAGTATGGTTTGTAAAGAGTGAACACAGAGAACAATGTTGATATTCTCATTTTAAATATACGTTGAAGAACATCTTGCCATCATGAGCACCATATTCGAAAGGATAGAGGAATGAGAATAATGCATACTCAAGTGTTAATTCGTCACATTGTGACAGACCTTCCATAGATGTTATGAGCTGACGCTCAATAATTCTTGTTGAATCACGAAGTACAATTGTGTTGACTTCATGCGATGTATTTTTTCTGAATTACTAAGTTGTAGGTAGCATGTTGATTTGTTCTAGTAATGACAAGTAGGTGTCCTCATGTGCAATTTTAATAAGATCGAATGGTGAGTCAGCAGAGTGTCTTTCAAGAATATCAGAAATAACATCGGCAAACTAAAAAATTCACTCATTTCTCCCAAAATAATGGATCCCTTGGAAGCAAATGCTACATGGGAATTGGTGCCTTTGCCTAAAGACAAGAATGCAATTAGCTGTAAGTGGGTTTATAAGGTGAAGCACAATGCAGATGGTTCTGTGAACAAATACAAGGCAAGATTAGTTGTCAAGGGGCATGCACCATAAGAGCAGTCAAGGAGTTGTCATATGGCATTGATTATGAAGAAACATTCAGTCCAGTTGCAAGGATGGCAACCGTAAGAGCAGTCATTGCTATGGCTGCATCAAAGGGATGGTCTTTGCATCAGATGGATGTAAAGAATGCCTTCTTGCATGGTGATTTGCAAGAAGAGGTCTTTATGGAGCAGCCACCAGGTTATGTTCATGCTACTGCCTCCGTCGATCTTGCATTCGATAAGCATAGCGGTTCGTCTCCTATCTTGCAATACAATGAATTGCTTCGCTATTTTTAACAAGTTGATGCTTGTAATGCTTCTTAGATAAAGATGGTTTATGATGAGAACCTTTCGCATTTGTCCACTCTTTACTGTGGGAGGATGCAAAAGTGTGATTGCAGAACATAGCGTTGACAAAAGCTGTCAAAACTGCATCCTCGCTTGATACAAGGTTTTTTAGGTCAATTTCAAGCTAGTGTCCTACCTTCCCATACAAGCCCCTCATTCGCTGCATTTGATGGAGATGCTTCATGCGAGAAGCCTTTCACTATTTTTCAATGGTCTCCTATGAAAATGCTTGTACAAACTATCGATTCCTCTAAGGGTGTTCAAGTGATATTCTTGATTTTAACTTTGTAAAAGAACCTTTGTTAAATTCTATTCTACCACAAAATACACAATATTGCATCTTCGAAATATATTGAGAAGTAATTTGGTTCCATTTTTTTAGAAATTTATCGATGAATAGCCATGAAGAGAAACTCAGTTGTAATCATCTTTTCTTGTTTTCTATGCTAATGTAGGAAGCATGTTCTCTTCTTTTAATAAGTGAACTTTTCATATTTGTAAAGTAAATTATATGTTAAAGCAGAAGCACCTACTTTATTTTCCCGTTGTAGATCAGAGTGTTAAAAATGACTTGAAATTCACCAATTTGAATAATTTGCAAATAAAATATCAAGGTTTATATTTTTCAATCAAAATTTATAACATCTTTAGTTTATGTTGACCAATTTGAATATAGCATATAGGAATTTGAATGTAGCATATAGCATTTCGAATACAGAACATGGTAAATAGCTCTTTCTTTTTGCACATAGGAGTTTGTGTTTAGCATATATTTTTTGGAATATATTTTGTAGCTATTTGAATTTGGGATATAGCACTTTTCATTTATCACTTTGTATATATTTCGTAGCAATTTGAATTTGAGATATAGCACTTTGAATTTTGTACATAGCATTTTACATTTAGAATTAGCACTTAGCATTGAGCAACTAGCATTTTTGCATTTAGCATATAGCACTTTGTATCCAACACATAAACAAATAAACTTAACCACACATTCGTGTGGGGGGAGAGTCGGCACATTTCCTCTCCAAAAATTATAAGACCAAGGAACTTGCCCTTCCTTGGATTCATATCATATTGCATTTTGCACATAGTATTTTGCATATAGTATGTAGCAATTTGAGTTTGGGATATAGAACATAGCACTTTGCATTTTGCACATGGTACTTTGTTTTTAGAAATGTATGATTTTGTATTTTGTACATAGTATTTTGCATATAGCACATAGCATTAAGCAACTAGCATTTTTGCATTTAGCACAGAGCACTTTGTATCCAACACATAAACAAATAAACTTAACCACACATTTGTGTGGGGGGAAGTCGGCACATTTCCTCTCCAATTAAGATGTTGCTTTGTTGCATGACAGAACAAAATTACACAGAGTTACCCACAGACAACCATATTGTATCTACCTTGTTTGTAGAGTCAAGAAGCGAGAAGAGACTAGTATCAAGGCTGGATGTTGGAATATTTCTATAGGATTTTGGAACTAAGCTTGCAAAGTTTCCCTCTCTATTCCTTCAGTCACAAGGCTGCCTTGCAGCAGTTCTCACTATTGCTGCTCATTAGTTTTCACTTCTAAATTACTCTCCTCTTGGAGCCCAATGAAAACTTCTCCAAATTGCCTTTTTCAGTTTTGCATATGTCAGAAGAGATGGTAGAAATGTCACATGAGCTCAGTGATGACAACCTTTCTTGATTGAGTGTCTCAGTTGTCACATTTCGTCCTTTGATATCTATTGATATAACATCTGATGATCCATCCGATTTTGTATCCGCAAGTATAAGATTGTGAAATTCAATGCAACGGGTTCATCTATGATGTTTGCATGACTGTGAGCAATTCAACAAGTGTCGACAGGCTATTGTGTCTAAAGCAGTATGATCAGAACGACAGCGTGAGAAAATAAATGGATGTTGTATTGGGAAGAACAAAGTTTGTGAATATCATTATTGCCACGAACAGTCTGATTGCCTCACATGCTTTCTGAAACTCGAGGGTTTGCAGCCTCTAGACGAATGGCTCCAAGAAGTACACAAAGGCAAGGCGGAAAAAAGTGAGAGCTTGATGGGTTGGGAAAGAGCGTCGGAAGTTCTGCTGCTCGTTCAACCAATGTAGACAGGAGCAACGGAAGAAGTTCAAGGCAGACAGGAGGTCGTGGGAAGGTGTTTGGGTACTTGTAAGGCCCCCACCAAGAGTCAGGAAGCCATATCGAGCAAAACTAGGAGCACAGGCCCTGAGCAAGATCAGACAAATGCAAAAGACCACCGACAACTTGATCCCGTGTGCTCCCTTCCAACGTGTGGTACGGGAGATCGCACAAGGATACAAGAATGATGTGCGCTTCAGCACAGGAGCTATGGGGGCGCTCCAGGAGGCTGCAGAGCAAGTGACCACTGCTCTGTTTGAGGACGCCAACTTGTGTGCCATCCATGCAAAGCGCGTCACGATCATGGACAAGGACATGGCTCTGGTGAAGCGGCTACGGAGTGACCCAAGTTTGAAGCCCCAGATTCTCTTACAACCCACTCTTGGGACTTAGACCACCCTCTGCCCTTGAAGGCACTATATTGTGTCTAAGGCCCAAGGGTCGATATTTTTAAATAAAATATATCTCTACACGCATTGTTGTATATTTTCCATTTCAATGCTCACAGTAAATGATAATTTTAAGTTAAGTTTTGAATTTTGTCAAATCCTAAAGGAATTTCACCGTCGCGCAGAAGGGAAAGTGTCCAGCACCATTCCCAAATTTGCGCCGTGGTAGGTTTTAGGCTTTCTGGGGTCCTGGTGACGTGCCGAATACTTTTTCCTTCTGCGCGACAGTGAAATTCCTTCAGGATTTGACAGAAATGAACTCTTGATACCCAGAATTGGTGAAAATGATACTAAATTGGCTAGAAATTTATTAAATTAGCACATTTAAAATGATGGAGAAAATATATCATCAACGACTTAAACAAAATACAATGGAATTCATGATGAGGAATGATAACTTAAAACAAATAATAAAGACATGTAGTCATGTATCCATTTAAATATATGTTTATATATACAAAAGGCTTCACAAGCTATCTTTCTTCTTAGCTAGTTCGAGTACATCGAGAATAGGGGTCTTTGAATCCCCTAGTGGATTCCTAGATATAAATCTAGCCGCAATAGCACTAACATCCTCCTCTCCTGCTGTCAAAGACATAGCCCTTGCCGTCAATGCCCTATAATGAATGTTCGATCCAAAGGCATTGATAGCAGCCAAGCGGTGTACCAAAATGACTTTGTCGGCATTTCGAGTAATGTTGGAGTATCCGATAGCACGCGACAATGCCTTGCACTTCAGTAGCTCCAAAGGACCTCGAGGAGAAAATTCACCGTGAAAGACCACGATATGCTCTGCGACTTTGCCAAGGTAATGGGCCAAAGAACGATCTCGCCCAAATGTGTTGTGAACATTACCCCGTCGAGATGAGAATTCATCAAGCTCGAACGCATCCTGCAACAATTCAACAAACATTAGAAGACTGACAAAACAAATTATATTGAAAGAACATCAAAATAAAAAATATTGTTCGAACTTACCACTACAGCATCGTCGACTTCTATCCCTTCCTCATTTGCAATGTTGATGGAACCAGGTGCTGTGTGATGTTCCATTTGGGAGGTGGACGCTTTCTCCTAACCTGTGTTGGAGGTGGAAGCTTCTGCATGAGAGGGTTGTGCATCGTATACAGACATGTCTGCATCCCTCATTGAAACCAACGTCGTCAAGAGAAAGTCTTCCATTGTTTGGTCTTCAGTTTCTAAAACCCTGGGATCTTCAACACTTGTGTCAACGTCGAACCCCGATAGGAAGGCTCTCTAAATGTGAAAGTGAGAATGTGATGTAAAAAGGGCTCTTACCCCTTAATATATATCAAAACCCTAAAAATTAAAATTAATCATAAAATCCCCAAATTTTTTGAAAAACATTTACCACCATGAACTGAAAGGAGAAAACATTAAGAGAAATAACATTTTAATTTAATTGTCCATCATCTTTTGAAGCAATAACTAGGATTTGATAGACAAAAAATTAAATGCTGCACTAGTCAAACACATTGTTAGCAATCTTCAAAGGTGCAGGAGGAATGAAATTGGCACTATGCATGCACTTCTCCACATGGCGGTTGATCTTACCACCATTTAAGGTAAAGTAGAAGGACTCTGACATGCCATCCTCCATGACCAATAGGTGTTCTCGCACATCCCTTAGAGTCCATTGCGATGTGACATTCACATTCTTGACATCTCCCTCTTCAACATCAATAGACAAACTTACCCTTGTATTGTCTTTATCATTAGAGTCTAGGGGAAGCCATGGCCATTTGTTTTCTTTCAGTGCCTTTACTAAAAAGCTAAATACAACATTTGGCATGACAAATGGTATCTAATAACTACATTGTCTTTACATGCGTGACATTGAAACACATCACACTTCGGGTCACCTGACCTGGTTCCCCAATTCATCCCAAGTAAATCTTCATCAGCATTTTCATCTACACGCTTGCAGGACCACATAGTTTTTGTTCTATGCATATGTATATTCTGAAATAAAGAAGCAAAAATGTGCAGAGGCATAAACCAAGATAACCTTGCCCATTTGGATCCAAATGTAAACTTCATGGCCATGCCCACATCCTTTGCAATCTTGTCCTTGTACGATTGCAATGTCCTCAAGCCCACATTGCTGCAATCCATGTCTTGAAGTTGTGGTGGTGCAATGGTTTGCAGACGGCCATAGCTTGATGATGTCATTGGAGTGATGTATGTTGCATTATACCAATACACATTCTTCATTCGCAAGGAGGCCAACTTCTCCCCGGCATGCATTTGCTTACCTAAATCCTCATGAATCGCAGTGAACTTTCCTATGAATGATTCAATTGGTTCCCACTCCTCGAGTTCCGAAGGGAAGACATCTGCCACCATGAATAAGAGCTCTTAGAAACCAAACATAAAATTTCCAAATGGACTCATTACACTTACAAGTGAAAAAGGTACATAGATAGAAAGGCTCACAGTGTGATGGTATCCTAGATTGATTGAATGATGGAGGAAGCCGCATATCTTTTCCCATGTAAACATGTTGCACTTTTGCGAGCCATCCTTTCTTCCCAAACTTGAACTTCAAGATGTGCCCCTTCCACTCATGCAAGATGTCGCCTCTCTTGCTCTTGAGAAGCTTATGTGGACCTTTAGCTGATCCTTTCATCACTATCCAGTCATTTAAGCTATAAGTGCAAGGCATCCACTCATCCAATGCATTTTTGGTGTTGTGGAAGACACAAGAGATCACAACATTGTGTGGTCTTGTATCCTTTCTCCTCACCATGCTTGCAGAGGTTGCAACAGCAAGAATGGGACTCCTACATAAGGCAATGCAGCTCCAACAGAGGTACAAAAGAGGGAGAAGGAGAGGGATAGAGCACCAGCAACAGAGGCACAGGAAAGGGAGAAGGAGAGGGACAGAGCAGCATCAACAGAGGCACAGGAGAAGGAGAAGGAGAGGGACAGAGCAACAGCAATAGAAGCACAAGAGAGGGAGAAGAAGAGGGACAGAGTAGCTCTAACAGAGGCACAGGAGAGGGAGAGGGGAGAGAGAGAGAGAGAGGAGCTGCAGCAAGCAGGCCAAAGTAGGAGGGAGCAGAGAAAGAGGGGGGAGAGGGAAAATGCATGGGATTTGGTTCAAATCTGAGTGATTTGGTAGGCTGGACCAGAACAATGGGGGGCAGAGGTCCTAGAAAGAGGGAGGGGAGAAGAAAAATTCGCCACAAGGCCCTACCATCCCATTGAAGGCAATTTTGGGCTCATCTGGGGGAGGTGCACCTAGTAGGAGGGTCAAACATGGGTTAAGAGGGAAAGGGGGATGGTTTGGGTGGTCCCTAGTGTAAGGGGAGCAACCAATAGGGGCTCTCTGCAGGCCTACCCACCCTCCACCTCAACATACCATTGCCCCACACCTTCTAGCACTCTCATTGGTACACCTCAAATCACTCTCTAATCCCTTGAAATTAGGAAACACTAATTGGAGGCCCTTTTGAGACCCCAAAACCTCTTCCCAAGGACAGAGATATATATATATATACGGGCCTATAAAATTGTCACCTTCTCTCACAAGCTATCTGTAGTCATCGCCATAGCTAGGAACCTCCAAGCAATCACCATATCACCTTGCCTTCAGCCTAATCTATAGCTTTCCGCCATTGCTTCTTGTTCCTCCCAGATTTTCCTCTTTCTCTGTTTCTTGCCAACATCTTTGTTCCTGTATGCTCCATCAATAACAATGGTTTCTTGTCCCTAATGACCGATCTCTTTGATAGGATTGGAGATCTTGCTCGAAGGGGGCTTCGGCTTGTGTTGCTGGTTTGAAGCTGAAGCTATTGGAATTGGCTAAACCGGATGACGTTTTCTACCCTGACAATCTGAGACTGGCAAGCATCTTTGAAACAACAAATCCTCCACCCAAATTCACGACGAGCTCTAGCTCCATTAGGGGAGAATTAAGGAGAGGTTTGAGGGAAGAACAAATGGGAACCGAGGAAGCAGTTACCAAATTCTACAACCCTTGATTGATTAGTGTAAACCCAAGGTTTATAAAGTAGACACGTGGCACAACCATAAGCTAGAATTCCTTTTCATTCCACAATGCTACCCACCTAAAAAGCTCCTTATACACGTCCAAGCTCCAAACCAACCATAATTTATACAAATCTATCTTACAATATGGTGGATCTTAATCTTGTCACACAATTGAAGCCTTTACACAACCTACTTTGGTGGTATTTTAATTTAAAAGAAATGTCATAGACATATGGGGAATTTGTTTAAGATTAATCAACAAGCAACTTTTAAAAATGATAGATAATTTAATAGATGTGCAAGTTTATCTTTTTAAAATGCCCATGAATGCCTCCCCCAAGAATTCATCACTTAAGTTATCCTCTAGATATGTGCTTATCTTTGTTTACATTTAGATATTCAAAGACTTTTCGTTTCTTTTATTAATTCTAGGTAGGAGCTTATTAATCAAAATGCTACCATATCCTACATACCACACCCATGCATGCATTTCTTATATGCATGTGTGTGCGTGTGTGCACACACATGTCCCCCCCCCACACACACACGTCCATTTGCCCATTTACTTCCCCTCCCCCCCCCCCTTTTTACCCCCTCCTTAATTTGATCTATCTTAATTGATGGCAATTAATTCAATTTTACATTTTCCCTAATGGGTAGCAATATTTCTCTTAATTTAATTTTACTCTATGCACCCCTTTTTTCTCCTTTTAATGGGACATCTAGATCTTTAAAGAAAAATAGATCTATTTGCTTTTGCAAAGCTTAGATTTGCTTAACGTCCACTTAAGGATTGGATGCTTGAAATCTAGTAGAATGTTAAAAAGTTTTGCATACTCAAGAAGATCCACTTGTGTCCATGAAAGTCAGTGGATTGGGGCATTGCCCTACCTAGCTAGAAGGAGAGGAAACTTTAAAACTTCAATCTTATTCTCAAAGAGATAGTTCACTCATTAATTATATTTCTAGCATTGGGACTAGGATTGGTTCTCATTTTTAAAAAAAATCAAATGTGTCAAAATGCCTTCCATATTCCTAACCAACCCCTACACCTACACTTTTTTAATTTGGCCAACCTACAAAGATGGAGTAATCCTTTGTAGGCTACCTTGGCTAAAATCCTACTTAAAGGGATATTTCCAAAGGACCATCTTTTGCTTGTGTATGCGGACCTCAATGAAAAATGGAAATTATTAAGGGGTGCCAAATCGTGAAAAGAGAGATGTTTGGATATTTGGAAGGGATGCAGGATAGGGAGAGCAGGGTTCCTGCTCTGGAAAGTAGCTCATGAAGTCTTGCCTGTCAGAGGCAAACTTGCCACATGGGCCAACTTTAGTCCGCTATATGCATTCTGTGGGGTCTAGGGTACGATTTATGAAAGTGAAACCCTTTATCCCATCCTTTCTACAACCTCCATCAACATTGCAGTAGAAGGTCTAAAACATATAATGTGGTGTTTCCCGGTGGTTAGGGACTCGTGGTAAAGAGTGGGCAGGGAAATTAAGATGGCGGGTTTGATGTCAAGCTTGAAAGCTACTAGGTGGAGGGCCACCTTGCGTGGCGATGTCGCTAATTTCCCCTTTACCTTAGCATTTTGCTGGCCCCATATAAGAGCAGTTGTGTGCTTAGCGATATGGAATACTCATAACTCTGTGGTCTTTTCACAAGAGCGGTAGCCCGTTTCAAAAGGAACGGGTATTTTGGTCATAATCTCTCACAAGCTGACGGATATGGCTTCTATAATGGTCTCCAAGGAGGAGCTGCTAATCTCCTGTCTGCGTGAGATTAGGTTCCTCTTGCATAAAGTATAATTACATATCTGTGTAGGCTAAGGGCTGTTTGCCCACGTTTGTGGCCAATTTTTGTAAGGGTTCTCTAGGGACTAACCCTTCTGTTTTTTAAAAATATATTTGACATGTTTCCTGGCCAAAAATAAATAAAAAATTGGCCAACCTACACACACTTTCCCTACAACCAACCTTCCTTACCCTAACTACAAGCTACCTTAATTCACAACCTCTTCACAACAAACCCAACCCTCCCAACCGCCACCCTCTTTCCACTACCCCTGCCATTGCTTGTGTTATCTCCACCCTTCCCTCTCACTTATGCTTTCTTGGAAGTTTAGTTTGCTTGGTCTCTCTTTTCATGTATGTTGTGACACCCTTTTCTTCCCGCCGTTGTGATACATACTCTCTTGTGCCATTGTATCGAGTTGCTTCTTCGCCTCAACACCTCTTCTCCTCTCCTTCTCTTT
Source organism: Dipteris shenzhenensis (assembly GCF_047967505.1). Lineage (NCBI taxonomy): Eukaryota > Viridiplantae > Streptophyta > Polypodiopsida > Gleicheniales > Dipteridaceae > Dipteris > Dipteris shenzhenensis. The sequence continues at coordinate 33,914,336 of NC_141620.1, forward strand.
CTCTCCAACTTCTACTGCCTTCCTTCTCTCCCAACTTCACTCCACTCCTCTCCACGCTGCCTACAAGCTCCTCCCTTGAGCTCCTTTGTGCTACTGCTTCTTCTACATGAACTTTGTAGCTGCTCTTACACATCACGAGCCATGTCTACAATAGCTTTTGCAGCTCTTCCCTTCACGAGGCAAGCCCCTTTTCCAAGCTTCTACACTCAGCTAAGTTGTGTAGCTCTCAACCCACCATTAGATAAGCCACCTTGCTTCATGGTTTCGAGTGACTCTCCTACTTCATGCATGCATGACAATCCTCAGCTTCACTCTTGTTTGTCTTAGCTGCAAAGGTTCTTTATGAAATCCGGTTGCTTCTGGTTACTCCCTCCTCTTTCACAACAAAGTTTATCTACAAGCTCTAAAGCTATGTCTCAGTTGGTGGCTCTTTGACTCTGATTAAGGGTCTTGTACAAGCCATTGTTGCACTTGAGTCGTTTCACTCCATGCACCCTAGCTCATAATGTTTCACTATGAGCAAGCGTCCCCCTATGTGCATTTAGTCACCTTCTCTTAACCGTTATATACACTTATCTTAGTCACCGTCATCTCACCTTCTCTTAATAGGCACCTTGCTTAGACTTATCTAAATTCCTTTTTACACACACACACACACACATATATATATATATAGAGAGAGAGAGAGAGGGAGAGAAAGAGAGAGATTAATTGGCTCCTTTGTTAATTTAGTTTAAAAGGAGCATTTATATAAGTAAAGTTGAATAATTTCTACATATATATATATATATATATATATACATATATACATATATATATATATACATATATATATATTCTATCTATCCTTGATAGCTATCCCTTCTTGGCGACACTTATTCATCCCAAAGTTGAGGTAATGAGGGATTCTTGTACAACAAACCTTCTACCATAAAACATTGATTCTTGTACAATGAACCTTCTACCATATTGCCTTCCGACTATGTCTTCTTTTCTCTCTTTTTTTGGGCAGAAAAAAGTAGTGTATATTTATTAATTTATATCATGTCATACATCCAAAAAAGGGTAAAACAAAAAATGCATGTTATGGCTAGTGTAGCCCTTACATTTTGAGAATAGGCAAAAATATAAACTCCTACTTCAAACATCTCAAGGATGAAATGAGAAGCTGAAGGTATCTTCCTGAGCATTTGATGTAGCAGATGTGTCTGAAGAGTGTTCCTGAGCGACAGTAGTGTCAAAGGAGTGACCATGAATAGCAATAAGGCCCTCTATAGGGTCAATGGACATGGATGACAGCTTAGTAGCATCAACAGTGGGTCTGTTTAGAAGGGGAGTTGATGGAGAGGGTCCCAAAGTTAGATGTGATTTGTGTAGAACCAGCAGTAGCAACAGTAGAGCGAACTTTTCTTGTAGAAGCTTGAGGCATTGAAACTGGGGAGGAGGGAAGGAGTTCACCAGTTGATACAGACCTTCTTTGAAGAAAGGGAGGAATCTATGCATGCTCATCTGAAATAAAACAGGAAAGCTTGTGTTTGGCAATATCTGTACTTAGTCTTTGATGCTCAAGATTGTATGCACTAATGATGAGGTTAATTCTCCTTTTTTCCTATTCCACCATGCAACAAACATAACATCAGTAGCAAGATCTTTATGATTAAATTGGAAATTATTTCTAGATATCCATATGAACCAGAGTGCATGGGCCTTGATGATAAACCGAGGCTCATGCCTTATCCTGCAAGCATCTCCTAAAAGAATGACTTTCCAATTAACAGGTTCACCACATTCCACCTGGATAAATTTCCATACCTTCCTGGCATGAGGAAAGGCAACAAACAAGTGGAACACATCTTCAACAAGGTTAATGCATCTCAAACATTTGCCATCCCCTTGGCCAATGCTGAGACCTCTTGAGTTAGACCATACAGATTTATGCAGTATTAGCCATGCTAGACAAGACATTTTCTCAGGCACATTTTTTGCCCGAATTCTAAGGAATCTACAATACCATTTGGTTCTATCATCATTCAACTTCCATCTACTGTTGAGAGTTCTGAAAAGTCCATATCAGTAGTAAGAGTTGGGATGGGTAATAGAGAAGAGCAGCCCACCCAGCTGAACTCCTTGTGTATGCATAGTACTGACCCTCCCTTCCAAGACACGTCCCCTTGCTAGAGTTCCAATCTTGTCATAATTAATCCTTGCTGTTGGTTAGATAGAGAAAAATCTCTTTTGATTTCAAGCCAGGTTTTCCATCTGATATGTTCTCTACTCCACAGTTGGCCCCAGGTTTGAAGTCCTTTCTTGAACATCTTAGCTGCAACTGTAAATTGCTCATTTGTCAAAGTAGAAGATCTAAAGATGGAGGACACCCAGATAGAGTCAAGCAACATGAAGTTGCCTTTGCCAGTGAAGAGAATGTAAGCTTTTATCTCTTCAAAGGCTCCCCAAATGGACTTCCATAGGGGACTCCCCTTGGGTTTACAAGGTTTAGGGTTAAAAAGAGCAAAAACAAAGGGATACTTTTTCCAATTGGGTGCTCTGTAGGGTCTAATGTAATTCATGTTTCTCAAGAGAAGCTGTGCCCAGATGAAGAGCAGCTTCGATGATCTAAGTGGCAGATAGTTTTTTTACACTAGAGGAGATGTCAATCACCCCTAACCCCCGCTCCTCTTTGAGTTTAATACAATAATCCCATCTAACCTTAGAAATCTTAGTGGACCCCCCCATAAGAAAGATCTACATAATCTGATAAATCTGTCTAAGGCATTCTTGGATGGAGACCGCGACAAGATAGATAGAAAATGATAATAGGATAGAGACACTGATTGAGAACCATTTTCCTTCCTACCAAATTTTCTCAGAAGCTTCTCGATTTATCTAGTTTCTTCTGGAATCTTTCCAGCACCCAGTCCCACCTCTGCTTCATTGTTGTGACATCAAATCCCATTGGTATCCTCAAGAGTCTAATTACTATACCTTTTGGTAGCTTCTTGCATCCTAACTATTGAAGGATCCCTTGATCTTCCCCACTGAGTGTGGCATACCCTGTCTTAGAATGGTTAATAGATGAGCCAGAGGCTTGACAAAACATCTCTAGGCAGTCCATTACACAAATGACATCTTGATCCGTGTTTCTAGGAGTCAAGGTAGTGTCATCAGCCAACTACTGGCATAGCAACTATTTACCATTACTAAGCTCAATCCCTTTAAGCTCCCTCCTGTATCTAACTTCTAAGGAGCCAACCTAGAGAGTCTGCAGCAATTGCAAATAAAAGAGGAGCTAGAGGACACCCTTGTCTAATTGACCTTTTGAGAAAAAAAGAGCCACTCATAATGCCATTAACATTGACCCTAGCAGTGGCATTGGTAAGTAACAGCTTAACACTAGAAACAAATGAGGGGCCCATGCCCATATCTTGCAAAGATTGTATGATAAGATCCCATTCCAACCTGTCATAAGCTTTATCAAAGTCCACCTTAAGAAAACATATATCCTGTTTGGTCTCTTTGGCATACTCGCACCCTTCCCAGATGTTGTGATGATAGCTTGCAAAAGGTGGCATCCCTTGATGAACCCTTTTCATTCTGGTAGTATCCAATCCTTTATTTTGCTTTGAATTCTTAAAGCTAAAGCTTTGGCAAAAATCTTGTAGCTGCAATTTAGCATTGTGAGAGGTCTCCAATTTTTTAATTCATCCTTAGGCCTTCCTTAGGGATCGGCTTTATAATTCCTCCATTTATATGAAGAGGAAGACAACCTTCCCTGAAACTTTCCTGCCATAGTAGTAAAAGAAAAGGTCCAATTATTTTCCAAAAGGCTTTGTAAAACTCAATGGGAAGACCATCTTCCCCTAGAGTCTTCCCATCAACCATAACATTTACAGCTTCTTTTAGCTCTTCAAGACTGAAGGGTCTTTCTAAATAGGGGAGGTCAAGGGATTGAACAACTTTATCCCTTATTATTTGGCAGAGTTGCCTTGCCCTCTGGGTGTCCTCATTGGGAGGGGAAGTGTTAGAAAGTAAATCCTTGAAGTGATTCTGAATATATTTAATGTTTTCCTCAGGGTTTCTTAGATGAGAGCCATTTGGTCCTTTAAGAAGAGGAATCTCCTCTTGACACCTTTTCCTTCTGATAATTCTAAAAGTTTCCTTGGTAGGTCTATCAATCTTTCCTGCCCACCAGTCTCTGTAGTACACTTTTGACTCATTAAGTCTAATTTGTTCCTGTTTTCTAAGCTCTCTTTTGGCCTTATTCAATTCTTCATGCACTTCTTCATTACAGTCTTTGGATTTCTGCTTGAAGATGCTGATGTTATTTTGGATATAATCCATTCTTTGAGCCCTTATCTATGCCCTTTTCTTCTTGGCTGATCTTAAAATAATATGAGAATCCTTGACTGCTAATTCCCAGGCTTGAGATGCTGATGTGTGCTGAGAGAAAGCCCTATGCCAGTGGCTCCTCTCCCCAGTTCCAAAATCACATCTCAGTGAGACAGGCTTGTGGTCAAACAAGTTGAGAGAGGAGTGTGTTACAACTCTTAGAGAAGTCTGTCTGTTCAAGAGATTTTGGGAAATATAGAATCTGTCAAGTCTAGCCTCCCTTCTGCAATCCCCTATCTGAGTATTGCACCAAGTAAACTCTCTGTTATTACTGACATCCACCATCTGTCAGTGCTCTTTGCATTCTTCCCAAGCAAGTAGTTCAGAATCTCAAATGGCATTACAAAAATTTTGGACTCAAAAAGGGGCCCTGTAAGAGAGCCCTTAGGCTGGGGTCATGGAAGGATAACGTGAAAAAAGCTGAGTAAAATATTGGATAGTGGAGGGCAATAGAATATTGGAAATGGCATGACTTTTCTATTTCTTTATTCAAAGGCCCAAAATTTGATATAGACCTCCCACTTTCTGCCTCCAGGCCATGGGGGATATGGGGAGAGAGGTAGAGAGGGTGCAAGAGGGAGAGAGGGGGATGGGGGATTAGGGGTAACTGGGAGGGTGTGTGGGAGCATGGGAGTGTGGGAGTATGAGATTGTGGGAGTCTTTAAACAATGAAATAAAAATGAGCACCAATTCCTTTACATAGGGCCCAATACCCTAATTTTTAAAAAACTTATTTTCGACATAAACTCCCAGAATATAAACTTGGTGCAACCTTGAGCTGTAAACTTATAATTAACATACAACAACTCAAATTTATCTTTCTTCATTGCAATTTCTTTGCTTGATATAGGGCCAAAAACCCTAATTTTTAAAAATACTTGTTCTCAACATAAACTCCAAAAGCATAGAATTGGCACAACCTAGAGCTAGAAACCTATAATTAACATCGAACAACTCAAATTTGTCCTTTTCATAGCCTGTTACACTAACTTTACTGCATATCACAGATCCAAAATTACAAATAAATTCTGAAATTTATGAATGGACATCCACATTGGAAGAGTCTACACCATCAATTTCATCTGATTGCACCCATATACGCCCTTCTCTGTGATGGGTTGCATGCCAGCTTGCATGATTTTGCCTTGCATTTTGTGGATTGTATATCATTCTTCTACGTTTATCGTTGACGTCTCACGCTGCATGGGATACTAAGGACTCTTTGAATTCTAGTGTTGCAACTGCTCTTATTTCGATAAACCTGTACCACCATTGAACCCATTGAACCATTGGGCTCGACCTAGTTCTACCACCCCTATGTTGGGTCGCTCTGTTATACACACAACATGCTTGCTAATGCGATCTTTCCATGCCTTGAGTTTACTACAGTACAATGCTTCCATAATGCCATGCCATGTATGGTGCATGGACATATAAAATGTGCTGTATCAGTTTGGTCAAAGAACCACTTCAAAATTTAATGAGACTCCTTTGGGACCTGCAAACCAACTCACATTCTATTTCACATATTCTAAGCATTTTTCAGTACCAAATGAAAATTAAAATTTCCATGGTACCTTAAATACAACCAGCCACCAAATCTCCTGTTCTGATTGCACAACTGAACTGCCTTGCATTGTCAAGCTCAACTTGAAGGTCTAGTATTCTATTCATCAATGTCAAACTAACTCTTTCTAATTTTTTACCTTTGACAACCTCACTTTCATCAAGCTTCAGTATGATCTTTAGTTGACCATTGCATTCTTCCATAAGTATATTATAAAACTTCACCATCACCTGCAAAACTCTTCTAATATCCATCACAAAGTTGTTGTTGACTGTGAGTTCTAGTTCTTTGGACTCTTCAACCTTCCCTTTCATAGCTAGCATACAACATACATGCCGAGGCTCGCCAATAAAATCAAGTACACCCAAATTGAAAGCATGCCTTGCCTTATCAAAATCAGTTGGGTGGGGCTTTAACTTTTGTTCCCACAAAGAGGCATGCTTTCTTTAAGCTCTTGAATATGAGACGATATGCCCTTGTACTTATCCTTGCAGTATCCCAAACTCCTTGTGCATTAGTTGCTTTGAATTGCTCCACAACTTTGCTCATTGATTCAGATGTTATCTTTGATTTTAGCCTTTTGAATTTTTGGGATGATGTATAGCAGACTCCAACATTTTTTTTGTAAACACTTCACCCATAGCACTGGAGTGTTCACATCATGGATGGACATGAGTTTTGAAATAGTCCTGCAAGCTCTCACTCGATGCTTTCAGTGACCACTTTTTTTTTATATTTCATCCGTTGGACGTAATTTCCTCTTACAAAGTGTTGGACCCATAGGAGTATCCTTCATGAATGCCAATGTTTTTTCCAATTTCTTGATCTCATCTTCAAGACGTGTTTTTCATCTGTAAGGGAATTACATTTAAAGTGTGCTCTCTCTTGACCTCTAATGTTTGAACATTTTCCTATAATTCTTAATTTTTATTCTCTATGCCATCATACCATTTTTCTTTCATAGCCATATGAATAGTTGTAACTTGCATAGATGATATCAAATGTTGATTCCAAGACTCTAACATTGCAATCCTTTTATCTCATAATGGGTGTGAAGGCTCCTTGCTCCATGAGCAATCAACCTTTTATAATATCCTAACAAACCATTCTCACCCTTACATAGAAAATTTATCAAACTGGTCAACCCATGGAATTGAGGGGCTTGACAAGTTTGTGGATCTACTAGAGATGTATCTTCCCATCTAACCACAAATCCACATGTTTTTCCTTGATTTTGAAGAGCTACAAATCACTTTCACTAGTCAAGGAGGATTCATTCCTCTTTAGAAAGGGTGCCATTGAGACATTGCATGTACGTATGTACATCATCATACAAATCTTTACATTATCAAGTAACACGTAGTTAGGCTCATAGCCATACGTTTTTACTTTAACGATCCATTGGAGGATAGATTATTTGAATGGTATGGCTTAAAAATAAGTTTTACATACAAATTAGAAGAAAAAGAATTGGGCTACAACTAATAGTGAAAAGCTTCACAACATGACGATTCTGTCTACCCTCTTCAGCTCCGTGCAGGACTTCAGGAAGCATCACCCAACAAGAAATTCTTTACCAATCTGTTGAACTCTTGTGGATTCTCTAGCTGAACACAATGGGCTGTATTCTTGACGATTACTAGCTCCGCTTTCTCCCCTAAATGCCTGCGCAGATCCACCAGAAACACATGAATCCTGTCCATCCGAGATCTGTTTCACAGATGGAAGAATGGATGCCTCCTCACCGTTTCAGTCGATGCGCCAATTCCGGCAAGAAGATGCCGTCGTCATCGCCCCATATGATCAGCACTTTCTGCAAAAGAAGAAGAACATATGAAATGCCAGTGGCATCAGTGTCTAGTGCTTGCGATAATGGAACGTTTAGAAGGTGCCTTCGCTCAAGCTCACCTGTCGCAAGCCCGGTAGAGGTTCCGCATCTTCCCGCCCTAACAAGAGACCATCGAGGAGCTCCACGCGCTCTGCTCGATTCTCTACGTAAAAATACTGCACCCACATACCATGTCACTGCGGTTGAGAAAGGAAGAATGCAAATCCGAGAAGTAGGCACTAAACACTAATGCCACTGGCATTTCGTATGAAATGTGACGGTGCATAGCGCTTAAAAAGTGTGCGGATATCGCAGAAAAATTCAAGTACGCATGTATTTAGGCCGAATCCAAAAGGATGCTCAGATCAGAGTCAGAAAAAACTCACATCGACAAAATCGCGGAGGATGAAAGAAGGCAAGAGAGAGGGAGGCCTGAACATGGAGAGGCTCATGAGGGTACGCAGGGCGGCGGGGGACTGGGGCAAGAGGAGGTCGGAGACAGCATCGACATGGGCGCGACGGAGGAGGGCAGCGTTATCCTGGGGGGTGAGGCAGACACCGGAGTTGGCGAGGATAACGCGGTCGACGGAGTCAGGGAAGAGGTGGGCGAGGCGGAAGGCAACGAAGCCACCGTAGCTAGTGCCAAGGACACTGTAACGGGGGACACCGAGGGAGGCCATAGCACGGGAGATGGAGAGGGCTTGGAAGAGCTCAGAGCGGAGGGGGGAGGAGGAGGAGGAGGAATCAAAGAAGAGTAGGGCAGGAACGAAGAGGCGGAAGGAGGAGGAGAGGGGCTTGATCTGAGGAAACCATTGCCAGACGGGGCTGGTGCCGAAGCCTTGAATAAGCACCAGAGCTGGCTTGATTTTGCTACCGTTGTTGCTGCTGCTCTCATTCTTGCTCTTCTGATTGTTGCTCTCATTCTTGATCTGATTCTTGCTCTGATTGTCACTCTTGTTGCTGCTCTGATTGTTGCTCTGATTGTTGCCCTCATTGTTGCTCTCATTGTTGCTCTGCTTGTTGCCCTCATTGTTGCCCTCATTGTTGCTCTCATTGTTGCTCTGCTTGTTGCCCTCATTGTTGCCCTCATTGTTGCTCTGATTCTTGCTCTCATTTTTGCTCTGATTCTTGCTCTCATTGTTGCTCTGATTCTTGCTACTGCTCTCTTTCTTGCTCTCATTGTTTCTGTGATTCTTGGGAACCCAGCACGAGATTCGAGTGTGGCTGTCCACCCGCACATTTCTCTTCTCCAACCCACAGCTCGTAAACCATGAATGTAGTTGCTTGTCCCTCCACTCGCACAAGCTCCACCCCATACACGCCATGGCTCTCGCTCTCAAGCGGAAGGCCTTGCTATGAGAGCGGAAGGCCTTGCGGAAGGCCTTGCGAGAGAGTCCCACCCTCACTGCTCACCTACGCAGCTACGAGTTCCCTTTAATGCTTGGACGAGTTTCCATTAATGCATGGGCAAGTCGATTTTTGACGTAGCTAGTCCGCTAGTTTTCTCCATTACTAGTAACTAGACTCGTTCTTATGTTGCTTGAGGCCCCATTTAATGCAAATTCGACTACCTTAGTCATGGGTCGGTCTCGGATATTCCCCACTTCGGATCCACCCCCCTTTGCTGTGGCTTGTGCATTCCCAGAGGCATGGCTAAAGTTGCAAAGGGCCAAGACGTATAGGAGAATGGGACGGGGGAGCACTTTTCCAAGAGAGGAGTGCCTCTAAATCTCTTGGAACACTGCCTCTAAACCCAACCAATGGTCGGCAGTAGCGAGCCAAACATCGAGCACTTTCGATCAAAAAGTGTGACCTTGATTTGTTTCGCCACATGAAGGGCCTAAGAGAGGGGCCCAAAACTATCGCTCCGACACTACCACATCATCACCACGTCACATCCATGAACTAGTTAGTTGCACTACCATGTCCATATACCACATCATCCTTGTGTCGCCACCAAGAAGTAGCTAGTTGCACCTATTAATGGATAGGCATCTTTCCTTCTATGAAAGTCACCCAATCAACAATGGAGATTCATCCTCCATCGACCTCAAACCTTTATGTATTGTCCGCACCTTCTCTTCCACAAATTAGGTCATTGAACCCAAAGCTTCAAGAACTTTTGTTAACATCATGAATTCAACGATGTTAAGCATGAAAATAGGTAGTCTGTTGACTCAAGGCTTCTACATCCAACAAAGCAATGCATATACTAGTGCATCCAATCGCAAAATGATAGTGCATACACTGGTGCTTGACACTTTCAGACAACCAATTACAACAACATAATGCATATACCTATGTTTGACAATTTCAAGCAACAAAGTAATGTGTATACTTGGTGCATTCAATTGCAACAAAGCAATGCATATACTCGTGCTTAACAATTTCAAGCAACCTTCATTCTGCATCACCAACAAAATGGTGGGAACAATCTACCTACCCAAACCACCATGACCGACATGTACAACTTCATCCAAAGGCTGCATGGGGGAACCTACTCCTTTGTCATGGATGGGAAAAGGGGCGGGGAGGGGGGGGGGGGAATAAGGATGGCTACTTTTGGTGTTTTTCCCTTGAAAGAGGATATTCTCAACATTTTTCCCTTGGTGCATGACATTACTATCCATGGGAAAATGAGAGCAGGCTATAGAGAAATGTGGCATCAATCATGTCTCAAGGGTAGGTAAAATAGCTCCATGAGGTGTAGAGCATGGGGTGCTATTTCTTAGGTGAAATATTTGGAGTCTCCCAATTAAACGAAGGTGAAAGGGATCGCTTCACATCAATGCTTCTCAAGGGTGAGTATGGGATGTTGTTTCTTAGGTTAAAAGGTAGAGTCTCCCAATTGAGTAAGGCATCAATCATGGAGAAGTGTCACATTAATGGTTCTCAAGGGTAGGTAAAATAGCTCCATGAGGTGTAGAGCATGGGGTGCTATTTCTTAGGTGAAATATTTGGAGTCTCCCAATTCAACGAAGGTGAAAGGGATAGCTTCACATCAATGCTTCTCAAGGGTGAGTATGGGATGTTGTTTCTTAGGTGAAAAGGTAGAATCTCCCAATTGAGTAAGGCCAAAGGGATAGCTTCTCTGAAGGGTAGGGGAAATAGCACCATGAGGCCTAAAGCCCCGGGGGATTCACTCTTCATGAAAGGGGGACGTCACCTGCGTGCATGAACTTCAAGAAAACCCCCTATTTAAGATCCATGTAGGATGATAAAACACCCCTATTTAAGCTTATAAGATACCACCAAAATTCTATTATGTCCCCCCTTTCCTTAAATCTACGTTCTTTCTCAAGCATTTAGATCACACAATAAGAAAATTTAGATTACTTTCCCTATCACTATTTAAAACCATACACAAAACCAAACTTGTTTGGACTAGTAATCCAAGGTTACCTATACTATGTCCCCCCCTCTTAAATATGGCATGGCCCCCCTAACTTAAATTCAATATTGGGAAAAAATAAAAGGCCCCCCACCCCTAATGTATAAGCTTATGCCTCATTAAAAAAAACCCCCCTATTGTACACTCACATGATATCATAAGTTTCCTCTTGTGAATCCCCCGGGCCTAAAGCACGGATACTATTTCTTAGGTGAAAAGGTGGAGTACCCTAATAAAGCTAAGGTCAAAGGGATAGGTTCACATTAATGGTTCTCAATGGCAAGGGATACAACACCATGATGTCTAGAGCATGGGGTGCTATTTCTTAGGTGAAAAGGTGGAGTACCCCAATTAAGCTGAGTTCAAACAGATGGCTTCATGTCAATGGTTCTGAAGGGTAGGGAAAATACCACCATGAGGTCAGGGTGCTATTTCTTAGGTAAAAAGATGGATACCCTAATTAAGGTGAGGTCAAAGGGATGGCTTCAAAACTTCCTAGACTTGAACTCAAGAAATCCACCATGGTAGTGCACTCTTAAGGTGTTACCACTAGGCTAAATGAGATGTGTGAAAGAAAGAGTATGGTATGATAAGAGGAGAGGGCCTCATAAATAGAGGAACTTCTTCATTAATGAGGAGAGGGCCTCATAAATAGAGGGACTTTTTCATTAATTGTCTCCTCGTACCTCTCCCCTCCTCATTTTTCCACTCATTAATACATTTTTCATTTCTTTTGGGGGAGACCTATTTCCCATACTGCCCTCTATTTCTCCCATATTTTCTCTCTATTTCCCTAGTGCATTTGCATAGCATAAGAAATAGCTATTTTTCCTCTTTTGTCCCTCCATGCCATGAGTCACTTATCATGGCACATGGATGGTGAGAAGAAAATCTTATTTTAAATATACTTTCAATACCCTATCATGAATGCACATGCATGTTCTCGATGTTTGGTTGAGGCACTTTCACCTACCCCATGCCACCACCATCATGTATTGATCTGGACCCTTTTCAACTATAAAAATAAATCATAAGCTTTATGTCAATCAAAGCTTTTTTTCATGATCTTGTTTCCCATCCTCGTGCATGATCTTTTCTTCATGATCTTATTTCTCGTCCTCATGCATGATCTTTTCTTCATGATCTTGTTTCCCTTCCTTGTGCATTTGGAAATGACAAACATGATGAAGAAGTCTCTAGTAGGTAAGAAGTTGGTTCTTGGTCCTTCAGACACTATGTCAACTCTTCATCGTGTTTGTCATTTCCATACCATAAGGATAGAATCCTCTACTCAGCAAGGAGTTGGTTCTTGGTCATTCCATTATCTTCCCTCGCAAGCATGTAGAGGAAAGTATCACATCTAGTTTCAAGTCAACCTTCTATATTTTAATTGGTGATGGCCTCAACTTCATCCAAATCTTGCCTCTACCTCTTCAATGGCAATGAGAACATGCATTTTATCCAAAGACGAGCTATAGTAAGGTATATACAAGGTAAGGTGGACTAAAAAGGGTGTCTAAGACATTGCTTTTTAGGTGCTTCAAAAGTGACTCTCCTTTTTGTATTTCAAAGAAATTCGTGAGTCTACTACACAACTTGGTAGCTACACCTAACAAGTATGTGGCATGCGCACAGGCCGGAGTGCATGTTGGGTTTAATATTTCTCCCTCTCTTTCTCTCCCCCACTTTTTTACTTTGAATATTCAAATGAGATTCTCCACCAAAACTGCTGCTAACAATACTTAGCTAACATACACAAATGACTACAATGTGTTTACAGGAGCCACTAGTAATGGTGCTCAATTATAGCTAACGGGTGTCTCAACAAAGCTATATTGACTTAAAATATGGTTGTAACAAGCGACCCAAGAAAGTCTCAACACAAAGAGCGACGCAATGCTAGAGTAAGCAGTAAGCATTCAAGTGCATGCAAGATACAAGACATCGACAACAAACTATAGAGTCAACTGATGACACAACAAGCAGTGCCAACAGAACAAGGCATAATTTTATTGCCCCGTAGTGGTGCTACGGTGGTATTAAGCAGCCATGCAAGTAGACATATAGGCTTGAATTAGGTATCTCCAAAACTTCTATCAGCTAGTTGCAATGTAACTCATGCTGTATATGAATTGAATGTGTTCAATCAGCACAAGAGGACCAAGGCACACACACACTCACTCGCTTGCACATGGACATAACATATTGGTAAACAAACCATTGCACATTCATAGACAAATTGCTATCACTATTTGGCTAGAGCTTTATGCCCATAAAGGAGAGTTCATTCTAACATTTTAAGACGTGATTAGGTATGGTAGATATTTGAGTGTGGCTAACTCATAATAATCATGCTCTCTTTTAGTATGAGTGCTTAACTTATTTTATATTAGTAAAAGTGCTCTATTTTAACATGTCATGCTCTTTTCATTCTAATATAGTCATTCGGGAACATAGTTCATTATAAATTTATAAAGTATAGTATTGTTTGGATGAGGTATATACATTGTTCATCTTAGTAAATACATTGTTTGTCTCGAGATATATACAATGCATGGTTGAGCTTCATATGAATCTACCTTTCTCTGCATTTTGTTTTCTTTAATTGGTGTCTAGTGTGATCCATTAGACTGCTTAGCACATAGGAATAAGTTTGAATACTATAAAAAAGAAATAGAAGAGGCACATTAGTATCTTCACCTCATCATGGACATGGCGGGCAATTCACGTAGGGTAGTTGAAGTAAGCTTGGAGAAACCACGACACCATGGTGATATGCCTTGCCACTCTTATTGCCTTCATAAATCTAACATAATTAGGCTTCCAAAAAAAGGGACTAGAGGAGAAAACTGAAGGCAAAACAACAAGCTCCGATTGTTGTAGATGATGGTGAGGTTGAGAAGCATAAGAGAGCAAGATTTGTAATGAAGTGGCACATTGTTTTGATTGACAAATGGAATGAATCAAACCTTTGGGAATGCAATTTTTTTAGATCTTCTTCTCAGATTAAATTTCAAAGATGTGCAGAATACAAGGAAAGGAATCAAAGTAGCAACTTTGTCCAACATCTATAATACTCTAACACAAGTAAAGATGCCAAGATTAGCAAGAGATCTCTTCTTGAAGAGATCAGTCATGAAGCATACAAGGGAAGGAGTTGAGGTAGCAACTTTGTCCAACGTCCGTAATACTCTAACACAAGTAGAGACGCCAAGATTAGCAAGTGGTCTCTTCTTGAAGAGATTAGTCCTCATGATGTTACTAAATTTGGATGGCATTGAATCCCATGATGTGAAAATTGCAACAGCCTCAAAGTTTTGGGGATTCACAAGAGAAATTTGGGGATCGATTGACAAAGGGAATGGATCAGACCGTTGGGAATGCAATTTTCTGAGAGCTTCTTCTTAATAGAAATTTCAAGACATGCAAAATCAATGGAAGAAGTTGAGGTAGCAACATCTATAATACTCTAAGACAAGTAAAGATGCCAAGATTAGCAAGTGATCTCTTCTTGAAAAGATCAGTCCTCATGATGTTACTGAATTCGGATGGCACTAAATCCCATGATGTGAAAATTGCGACAACCTCAAAGTTTTGGGGATTTACAAGAGAAATTTGTTCTCAACAAAGTCTCACCTTGGGATTGAGAAGAAGTGTTATTGCTCCTATCCACATGCCAAAGACTACCACACAAAAGCCCCATCACAGAAGGACCTTGTAGTTTTCTTTTGGACCATTGAGACCCAAGTACCCCCAAACAAGAAAAATGTTTGCCATAGGAGATTGGATAGCAATTCATTTGTATAACATGCAGTCCATCTCCTTGCGAGCCTGAAGTTCGTCTTTACAATGTATATGTTAAATGTCTTTTAATTATGAGCACCTTTTGAGCACTTTTTTCACTCCCACACCATGCTAGTTGCATAGGCCAACCACAATAAGTGTTCTTGAATGCGAAGATTTTTCAATGTACACTTTATAGTGATTTGCCTAGTGGTTGAAGTAACAACCGCCATGTTGATTGCAAGCCACTATGCTGGTTGTCCTGATTGCAATGACCATGCTATAGTTTTTGTCACTTTTCTATAACTTCTTTACAATTTTGACACTTTTAGCACCCTTCACCTTCTCTTAGTACTCTTGTAGCACTATGAGAGACCTTCTTAGCAATGCTGCACTCTTTTTAAGTCATTTTATCAAAAAAACTTTGGCTGCCAAAAAACATCCATTTTGGCACACTAAATGGATAATCTCACCTAGTTCCCTAAGGAAATTTACTTTATGAAACATCCTACATCTTCTTGTCCCACAAGGATATGGTATGATTGAAGATCGAAGATATTTAAGTCCTCATTTCCTTGTGTACAATCTAGGGGTGTAGGGCCTATCCTAGATTTAACGAATAGACACTATGATGTTAAATCAATTATATCTCCCTCATTTTACACTAGATGATGATTTAGAGTTTAGGTATACGGTATAGGGTGAGGCTCTATGGGTATGATAATACTAGGTTTAGTTTGAATAGTTTTGACGTGACTTCTATTAACCAAGTATTAACCTCATGGCAACAAGGGTCACAAGTACAATCAAGAGCAGCTACTATGAGATCATTGTGTGTATGCAAGAAGTAGTGGCATGGCTCTGCTTGTAATAACTTGAGCTTTGAAATATATTTGATGGATATAATACGATAGGAATAGACAAAACACTCTTCATAATAGATCTAGACATTCTTATGAAATCATGATATAGAGAGAGAAATACTAAACGTAGAGAAAGAATAACACTTTGGGAAGTGTCATACACTTTGTCTTGTGACCTACACTTTCACATGTAGAAACCATGCTATACATTTTGTGTTGTGACTTACATTTCATGTAGAGAACTTTCTGTACACTTTGAGTGGTGACCTACATTTTGTGTAAAGACCTTTCCATACAATTTGTGTGGTGACCTACATTTGTGTAGAGACCTTGCCATACACTTTATGTGGAGAACCTACATTTCATGTGTGTGTGTGTGTGCGCGTGCACGTAAAGAAATAAGTGTCTGTGTGTGTGAGATACATTTACTAATCAAATTATTTTTTTTTTGTGTGTGTGTGTGTAAGCATTAAATGCATAGATACATGTTGCAATTTAGTCTATCATCCCATGGCTCCCTTAATGTGTCTAGGTGGAAAGGAAATTGCTAGTTCTAGATAAGTGGTGAGTGGTGCCCTTTGATAAGAAACTATAATTCAAGTGCATATGAGTGTGGTGTGCAATTGAAGCAAGCAACAAAACAATAGAGAGAGATATAGTAGATTGTGAAATGAATGAGAGAAATGGGTTGGAAAAGAGTTTTGTAGTAGATGTCCTATTAGCTAGATACAACCTCACGTGGCCGCACTCCATGCACACTAGATTTCACCCAAATTGACAGACCCCAACTACTTGAATCTTGGACCTTTTATATATGGAAGGAATCTAACACTTGATTGATAATGGTAGTGGGTACTAGGCATGGCCTTTACAATGATTCAATTTGGGATATTAGACTTTGACCTATCTATTCCAATGATAGAATTTGGTTGTCATGTCATTTATGTTGAGTTTGATAACCTATCGTCAAGCGCCTCAGCATTGACTTTCGCAACCACACTCATCCCTCGTCTTTACTACTTCTAGAATGGGGCCAAAAGATGACATGAAGTAGTAGGTTTGTGCTGCTCGTTGCTTTGCCTTTCCCTTCAGAAGGATCCTACTTAGTGGTGGAAGCATCATTTGTTGGGTCCTATTACCACTTTGTCCTTTGGTTAGGGATCTCGGATTTGTCTTTCATGTTAGTCAAATCCTTGGGATTCCACACTGACCCCAACTCTATTTTAAGCTACAGCCTCATAGCTTTGATCTTTGGGACTTGGTCATGAAAGTGATTCGCTATTTTGCCATGCCACTAAGGGGTCTATGTTGAGATATCGAGCTCCACTCGCGATATGCCAGGGTGACCGTTGTGTATTTATGTCATCGACTTGTTGGTTGGAGATGCAGTTGGTACACCGCCCACGAATAATAGCTGGATGACAGCTATCCTTATCTACTCTAGTTTGTGGCTCAGTTAGTATGCCACCTTAGTTAGTTGAGTTTGGTTTGCGACCCACATATAGGGTTCTTCTATTTTCTTTGTACTTGAGTTTTTTTGGCTTTCACAACTAAGAAGAGGAAAACTGTTTTCAGCCTCCACCTTTGTGTGTATTCCCCCATTGTGCATGTGAGAAAGCCGCAAGTGAGACTCCTTCCCTCTCTCCCACTATCTTCACATGGTATCAGAGCCTTGTTCGTGGTAAGGAGCTCAAGAAAGCAAACCAAGTTCGCGGAGTCCTGGTAAGAGGACCAGTGTTGCTTTCCTATTTCGAGTTTGGGAGCAAATCTCTGCAGGTAGCACAGCCAGAAGTGCAAGAGTGCATTGTCTCAGATTGAGACGCCCTTCGCGGTGTGACTTTATTTTTCTGATTCGAGGCCATCTCGGGGCCTGTTTTGAAGGCGGAAGTTCTTCACAGGCACTCAGAAAAAGGCCCTGTTTTGGTTGTGCGACCACTGCTCGGCTAGTCGGTGAAAAGTTGCCGCAGAAATTGCATCGTATGCGTGTGTGCAGAGATATTGGGAGTTGCAGATTCATGCTTGTTGCTTGTTGATGCAAAATCGTCACTAGGAAGTGACTGTGTGGTGAAATACCACTTTCGTCAGTTTTGCAGATCTGCCCGTGTGAGGCAAAAGCTGTGTTTTTTGCAGTGACAAAATATTTTGCGGTGTTCTGAAATGGCATCTGATTCTCTTTCACAGATTGTCACTGAAAAGCTTGACAAGAACAACTTCCAGGCATGGAAGTTTAGAATGACGAATTTCCTTATGGGAAAAGGCTATTGGGAGTTCATTATAGGAAATGAAGAAGAACCTGTTCTTCCTAATGTTCCCAATCAACAGGAAATGTAGGCATTTAAAGGATGGCATGAGAGAGCCAGGAAAGTTATGTACTGGCTGTCTATCAGTATTTCGGACTCCATGATTGTGCATATTCAGTATGCAAGTACGCCAAAGGAGGCATGGGATACTTTGGCAAAAATGTACAGCACAAATACGCAAGCCAGGAAAATGCAGCTCAAGCAGGAGCTGCACAATGTGCAGAGAGAAAATATGAGCATCAATGACTACCACATGAAAGTGAAGAAAATTGCAGATGCACTTGCTTCCATTGGGTTGCCAGTGGATGATGACGATTTAGTTTCTGTGACCTTGAATGGTCTAGGAAAGGATTATGCACAGTTCCGGACATCCATTGCCGTCCGTGAAAAATTTCCTAATTTTGAGGAGTTGATTGCTCTTCTAATTTCTGAAGAGCAGAGAAATGGTGGTGCATCTTCTTCAGCAGGAACTTCAAAAGAAACTGTCTTCTACTCAAATGCTGGCAGAGGTAGAGGCAGAGGTAGAGGAGGCCGATCTACAGGCCATGGTAGAAATCATATTAAATGCAGCAAATGCAAGAAAACCAGTCCTATGCAGGAGGACGTGGTAACTCTAGAGGCAGGGGGAGCCAAAGAGGTCGTGGTGGCTGGCAGAGAGGCCAAAATGCAAACAGCAATGTTGAATGCTACTATTGTGGTAAAATGGGGCATATGGCTTAAGACTGCTACAAAAAGCAGAATGACATTATGAATGGAAAATTGCAACAAGGCAATTATGCATCCTCTAGTAGACAAGGTGATGACAGAAATGAGCATTTGTTTATGGTGCAGCATATGACAAATTCTATGACAACTGCAGAAGAAAGCAATGATGTGTGGTATGTTGACTCAGGTGCATCAAACCACATGATAGGTCATGCCGAATGGATGCAGGATGCAAGGAAAATGGAAAAACCAGGATTTGTGGAGACTGGTGATGATACTGCACATCCTATTGTGCAGATTGGCAAAATTCCTTTGTCTATGCAGGACGGGAAAAAGAAATACTTGTCTGATGTATTTCATGTCCCGAACATCACCAAGAACCTGGTTTCTGTTGGTCAAATGGTTGAGCAGGGCTTGCAAGTCAGATTTAATCCTCATGGATGCTTTGTTGAGGATATGAAAAATAATGGTCGCTTGATAGCAAAAGGAAAGAAGAAGGGCAGGATGTTTACGTTGGATGTGGACATGCCTGAATTGAGTGTAGCAATGTTTGCACATGGGACCGATGTAGTTGTAGATATTGATATCTGGCACAAACGCATTGGTCATGTTAATATACAGTGACTTAAATCAATGCAAGCCCAAAATATTGTTGCAGGATTGCCTAAATTCAAGGTTGCAGAAATGCACAAGGTTTGTGAAGCCTGTCAATTTGGGAAACAGGCAAGGAAACCTTTTCCTAGGCATGTTCAAGAGAGTAAAGAGCCATTGGAATTAATCCACTCTGATGTGTGGACTACTAAAGCTGCATCTATTGGTGGCTGTCACTATTTTGTCACATTTATTGATGACTTTAGCAGAAAACTTTGGGTGTATTTTATGAAAAAGAAAAGTGAAGTGTTTGGGCACTTCAAAGCTTTCAAAGCTATGGTTGAAAAAGAAACAGGCCTGCAAATAAAATGCCTAAGGTCAGATGGAGGGGGAGAGTACCTCTCAAATGAGTTTGCAAGGTTCTTGCAGGAGCATGGTATAAAGCAGCAATATTCATGCAGTCATACCCCATAGCAAAATGGAATTGCAGAAAGGAAAAACAGGCATATTGGAGAGGTATCTTGGGCTATGCTAAATGAAAAAGATCTACCAGATTATTATTGGGCTGAAGCAGTTGCTACAGCAGTTTATATAATGAACAGGACTCCCACTACAGCAATATATGGCATGACGCCAGAGGAGATGTATACTGGTAGGAAACCAGATATTTCTCATTTGAAAATTTTTGGTTGCATTGCCTATGTCCATGTGCCAGATGAGCTGAGGTCCAAGTTGGATCCAAAAGCTGAGAAGTGCGTCTTTATTGGTTATTCTCTGCAGCAGAAAGGGTATAGATGCTATAACCCTTCTACTCGTAAGTTTACAGTGAGCAGAGATGTTGTTTTTGATGAGATGAGCAGCTGGTATAAACCAGTAAATGTGATGATTGATGTAGATGCACAAAATGGTAATGCTGCATAGAATTCACAGCAGCAATCACAAAATATCAGTGGACCTGCAGTGTCGTCTAGCAGTGGTTCACATACTTCACCATGGACAGGCAGATTGAGATCAGGAGAATCTCCTCAAAGCAATGCAGAGAGTGATATGCAGGTATCACGAAAAGGAAAAGAGAAGGTAGATCAGCCCATGTTTGATGTGAATGCAGGTCACTCTTGTGTGGATGGTGAATCCAGTGGCTCAGAACAGAGCATTGATGATGAGTTGGGTATTCCTTCTGTTGTTACACCTGGAGTAAGGAAGACCAGGGATGTTTTGAGAGCACCTGGAAGCGAGCCTATTTTGTGCAGGTCTACCAGGGTTAGGTATCCTGTGGATAGGCTGAAATATGATGGATTTACAGCCATTCACTATGCCTATATGGTCAAAGTGATACAGGAACCAGAACCCACTCCTTTTGAGCAAGCCATGGGAAATGAAAAATGGGAGAAAGCCATGGATGAAGAAATGGATGCCTTGGATGCAAATGCTACATGGGAATTGGTGCCTTTGCCTAAAGACAAGAATGCAATTGGCTGTAAGTGGGTTTATAAGATCAAGCACAATGCAGATGGTTCTGTGAATAGATACAAGGCAAGATTAGTTGTCAAGGGGTATGCACAGACATATGGCATTGATTATGAAGAAACTTTCAGCCCAGTTGCAAGGATGGCAACCGTAAGAGCAGCCATTGCTATGGCCGCATCAAAGGGATGGTCTTTACATCATATGGATGTAAAGAATGCCTTCTTGCATGGTGATTTGCAAGAAGAGGTCTTTATGGAGCAGCCAGCAGGTTATGTTCATGCTATTCATCCTGAGTTTGTTTGCAGGTTAAAGAAAGCCTTGTATGGCTTGAAGCAAGCACCTAGAGCATGGTCTGACAAGATAGGACAGTATCTTGTCACTATTGGCTTTCAGATTTCCAAGGCAGATTTCTCACTCTATGTGAGAAAAACAGAGAAAGGGATTATGCTGCTTGTCATTTATGTTGATGATTTGATCATCACAGGTGATAGTGATGAAGATATCCTTCATGTGAAAATGCTATTGAGGCAGAAGTTTGAGATGAAGGATTTGGGAGAGCTGTGTTATTTCTTGGGCATTGAGGTGATTAGATCACCAAGGGGGATACAGCTCTTGCAGAGGCAGTATGGATTGGGCATGCTGTCCAAATATGGGATGACAGGCTGTAAGCCTATTTCAGTTCCTTTGGAGCAGAATGTGAAGCTGAGCGCAGATGCAGGTGAGCTTCTGGAAGACCCTACTATGTACAGACGCATAGTAGGAAGTTTGATTTACATGACTATTACCAGGCCAGATTTGAGCTATGTTGTTGGGTTGGTAAGTCAGTTTATGCAGGCTCCAAGGAAACCGCATTTGGATGCGGCTAGACGCATACTCAGGTATGTGAAGTCCACATTGCAGTATGGACTATTTTATGAGGCTGGGGTTCAGATACAGTTGCATGGATACATTGATGCTGATTGGGCTGGTAGTATTTCTAAAAGACGATCTACTAGTGGATATGTGTTCTCTTTTGGGAGTGCTGCAGTCACTTGGAGCAGCAAGAAACAGCCTACAGTTGCCTTGTCGAGTTGCCTTGTCGAGCACAGAGGCTGAGTACAGGGGTGCAGCAATGGCTGCATGTGAGGTAGCTTGGTTGCATAAGCTACTCTATGATATGCATCAGTCTACAGATGGGCCAGTTGTCATTTATTGTGACAACATGAGCAGCATACACTTGGCAAAGAACCCAGTCTTTCATGCTAGAACAAAGCACATTGAGGTGCATTATCACTATGTGCGGGAGAAGCCTTTACTAGGTCTTATTGATCTACTTTATGTCAGCACAGAGGATCAAGTAGCTGACATATTCATGAAAGCATTGGGCGCAGAGAAGCTGCACAAGTTCAGAGACCTGCTTGGTGTGCAAGAATTGGGATTGAGCTCGAGGGGGAGTGTTGAGATATCGAGCTCCACTCACGATATGCCAGGGTGACCGTTGTGTATTTATGTCACCGACTTGTTAGCTGGAGATGCGGTTGGTACACCGCCCATGAATAATAGCTGGATGACAGCTATCCTTATCTACTCTAGTTTGTGGCTCAGTTAGTATGCCACCTTAGTTAGTTGAGTTTGGTTTGAGATCCACATATAGGGTTCTTCTATTTTCTTTGTACTTGAGTTTTTTTGGCTTTCACAACTAAGAAGAGGAAAATTGTTTTCAGCCTCCACCTTTGTGTGTATTCCCCCATTGTGCATGTGAGAAAGCCGCAAGTGAGACTCCTTCCCTCTCTCCCACTATCTTCACAGTCTATAGGTCCTTGCATTTGCATAGAAGCATGAAGATCTTATCTGATTTAGCACCTAAGAGTCACATATCATTTTGTAGCAATCTCTTTGGATCTTCAAGCTACTTATTCTTTCTTGATTTGTATGCATTAACTTTAAAGTGGCCAACCTTATAGTTTCCCACAATGATACGCGATGCTCACCTGCTATCTCTTGAAGTTTGAATGCCTTGTCGATTGTCTATATGATTGTGCATTTCTAGGCCTCTTGTTAACATCCACATAGTACAGTCGCAAAATGCATGGTAATGAGTGATTAGAGATGATTAGGCTTCATGATTTACTTTAACAGTCGTAGCCATGGAGGGAGTACGGTTACAGGCTTTATGGGTTTTGAGCTGCAAACGGCTCAAGATCGACCTCGCCACTCCAGGTTTTCAGCCTCAGATGGCTTAGGACTTGGATGGGGGAGGTTAACACAAGCACTATTTGGGACCCGATTAGGAGCTCCTCCTAATGCTAGGATTGTCCCAAGCGCTCTTATATGGTAAACACAAGTGCTATTTTCAACACATGGAGAGGCATAACAACAAGAACTGCAATAGAGAGAGGGAAGGAAAGGATAGAGAAGATGTGTTGGCACCCTATGGGGCCAAGAGCCTTGTGAATGTAAAGAAGGGGAGAGTGTAAAAAGGAAAAGGGTTGGCCCTCCTTTCAAAATATGACTTGTATAAAAGGCCAAATGGTTGACTTTGGTCTTCATTATTGTATGCACAAGTTTGGAACACAAGCTCCCTCTTCTCTTCAAGAGTGTCTTTGGGTGTTCTCTTGTTTTTCTTGTGGTGCCTTTGTGTTTGCGACTCTATCCCCCTTCACTCTCCTCTTCCCTTCTCCTTCTCCCTCCCTTCTCCCCCTTTCCTCTTTCTCTTGTGGAAACACATTGCAACAATCCGGGAGCCGCTTGAGTGACACATGTGGATGGCTCGTGCTTTGCATTACTCTCACAAGGAGTAGCTTGAAGTGGAGGCTCCATCGGCATTCCTTCAAGATCCCCATGACACGTGAGTCACCATTGAGACTACACATCTTTGGCACCATTGCCAAGGAGTTCAAGGTATGCTTTTGCATTGCACTTGCTTGCTCTCGTCATTTACCCATTTCACATTGTTTCAAGCTTAACTTGGAGATTTGTCAATGGAGTTGTAGGAGTGGAATGAGTGAAGAAGTTTGTGTTTAGACAGAAAAAATGTGAAAACTATCATTTGTTGTTGGAAAGCATTTTTGAGCATCGAAAGCTTGTTTTTTATGTTTGTTAGTGTTTTGAAGTGATAGCAAGGTAGTTTCGAATATTGCTAAGGTGTGTGTGATAGCAAATCCTAACAAAAACACTTAAAAATGGAAATTGATACTCAATTTCGAAATGATTCTTGAGGGTGGACAACCCAACTTGTAGAAATTTCTCATTGATGCACCCAAAGTTGATGTCATTTGGTTCTTTTTTGTTTAGTATAGATGGTGTAGGTAGTGCATAAAACCCACAAACACTTAGAGCTGGAACAAAAACTCAAAAATCACCAAACTGATGTTGGTGAACTTCATATCCCATACATTTCCTATCCCCATGAGTCATCGCCATAGCGTTAACCTGTCGACCCATCACTAAAGTGCTATCCCCATAGTCAATATTCGTTGACCCGCCAACTTAGCCCCTACCCCATGACCTAACTTCTGACCATGCCCTCTAACCCGCCGCCCTAATTAATACGTGTCAAAATCTATGATCTCATCGGTTTGACATGTGTTGACCCATGGTCTTGAGCTTATGCCCATGATCCATTGTCTTACTATCAACCCCACAGCCATTGCTATACTCACATCTTGCCAAGACAGATAACCCGTTGATCGGTGCCCAAGGTCTATCCCTATGACCATTGCCTTAGTGTCAACCCCACACCCATCGCACATCCTACCAACATGAACATCCCACCACCCATAGCCTTAGCACTAAAACCATGACCGTGGGCATACCACCTATATTCCATCTCATTGGCATGTGCCACTTCATATCCCTATGCTCGTTCCCCACGACCATCGAGATATCTCTAGGGTAGTCAAAAAATATAGAATTAAAATTTCAGCCAGAGTGTACCACATTGGAGATCTTATACATGCACTTGAGATCTAAAAGAATTTTGTCCAAGGAACCCGAGCTCGAAGATAGTGTTTCGAGCTACATTCATCCCTCCTTTCACCCTAGTTTGGGATCCTCCAAATTGAAAGCTCTGTTCCTAGCTCCCACTCAGTGTTAGGGCCTCGATGAGAGGACCCCTCAGTGTTAGGGCCCCGACCGGAGGACCCCTCCAGCTCCGACAAGATGGAGATCTAGAACGAGTAAATGGAAGACCCCATGGGTCCGAGGGCTTCCAAAGCCCCCTACACTAGCTTGGCTCCACCCAACTCTCCTACTCCTTCCATAGCCTCTAGTTTAAGAGGTACGATATCCAACATGTTTAGATGGTTAGGCCATATGGATTTATCAGACATTGAGAACCCCTTTTCTAGTATGTCCATGGAAAATGGGGACCAACAACAACCAGCTCCTAAGCCACAAATAGGGATAGAGGTCGCCTTTGTGGACTCGGGACCGACAGCCTTCATGAGGCATCCCAACTAGGAACGCATCGAGGATGAAGACCCATGGATGAGGGACTTTGCAAGATGAGACCCTAGCCAAGGAAATGCATGATACTCTCAAGGGGGGATTCTTATAAACTTCCAACCTTCCAAGTGCCCCTGACATACATTGGCTATGCAGTTCCACCTTACCGCCAAATGCAAGGAATCTCCATGCAGATGCCCAGTGACCTGCCCCCTCTTGGAGCCTGACAATTCACTCCCGCTGTTGCTCCAATGTATGGGGAGGCAGGTGTTTCAGCCCCAATGCCAACACCAACAACTCAGTGAATCCTACCACCAAGGCTAGGCTTGAGGCCACTTCTATGACCTATTAGGCCCACAATGCTGCCGCCTCCACCAGCTTCCCAAACGGTGCTATCTGATGAGGTGATGTGCATCTTGGTGAATGCACTAGGAAGGGGGGCCACGCCACCCTGCACCCATATTTCCAACAAAGATCACTAATCCATCGAGGAGTCGACCCATAGCCATCTCCAAGTTGATGACCAAATTCCTTGGGGAAGGAGATCCGGTCTCCCATGTGGAGCCATTTGAGCAAATATGCAAAGCCTTTGGTGCTCCTAGAGATCTAGAAATAGTTAATGCATTTGGCCTCAGCCTGGATGGCAAGGCAGGCCAATGGTATAGGGATCTCAACCCAAAAGAAAAGGTCAACTGGCAGACACTGCGAAAAGCCTTCATTGTGGGGTTCGCCCTTAGTGGGCATAAGTGTCTAGTTATATGAGGTGAAGTAGAATGATAAGGAATCCCTTCAGGATTACATAGCTAGGATTAAATGCCTCAATTTCCATTACAAACCATATGAGCGGATGAGCGATGAACGATTGTTTCCCCGCTTCCTCGTCGGATTGGCAGCCCCAAAGCTGCAATGGTTATGAATCCTACTTCCTTTGAACTTTGCAGCAGTAAGGTGGCTATCTATATAAGTGATAATATGATGGGACAAGGTTTCCCAGGACAAAACCACGACCCCATCAGAGGTATCACCATCGGTAAGGCCTTCCAGTGTGGGCCTACCAAGAAGGAGAACAATGAGCCCAAGGGCTTGGATATGAGCGAGTTGGCCTCAAATCTACTAAATCAGTTGGGCCTATAGTGGAAGTCAGGGACCTCCAAGGAGGCGCCGAGTAACCCCCATTTGTTTCCATGAAGAGACAACATGTGGTGCGGGGTATGCAACGATAACCATCCCTCACCCCTACCTTAGGGCAAGGCAAGCCCTCTACTATACGCATTGCTATAGATGGGGAAACCATGACACCTCCCAATGCAAATCCCTGAGGGTTCTGCCCCACCAACCGATGTACCAAGTGAGACCCCCACTAGCCTTGATGGCCCCACCCATCCTATGAATGCACAAGGTGCCCCTTCGCTAGCTCGGGACAATATAGGGCACAACATGCTCCCTTGTCGCCACCCATACTCGGCCCCCAAAGGCTCCCGCCCCATATAACCCCCGTCAATCAAGTATTGGTAGAGGAACTACCCAATTATTGGGAGGAATTGGAATAGGACCACGATCACCCCGACTATTACCCTTACGAGGAAGGAAGTGGCACCCTAGGTCACTATCTCCTACACAAGGATCAATAGGTCCAAGTGTTCCAGACAGCTCCCATGACCATAAGGGCAAGAGACATGAACTCTATTATGCGAAGGCCTTCGATCTAATGTTATACTTGCCAGCGTCCACACAGGGCAAGTGAGTGCCCATATAAAGGGTTCCGCAAACCCTCCAGTGTCATGCTTCAAGTGCTAGGGGCTGTATTTTTTAAAAGACTACCCTTATGGGGATCTTACCCAAGAAATTCCACCCATGACAGGCCCTACACTCTTGTGTGCTGGCTGCGGAGTAGAACATCTATTCAAGGATTGCCCCTTGAGAAGACTTCGGCCATCCCGCCTAAGAGCACCAGCACTAACTTGCTAAGTATTGAATAGAGTTAGGTAGCAGTAGTACCCTTGAAGGTCATCATAAGGATGCAGGCTAGAGCCATAGGCAGGGAAATGAAGAAGCATGCAAGGAAGGATAAAGCGCCCCTGCCACAAAATCATGAGACATCCTGACCCCCACAAACTAGGTCCAAGAAGTCCATCCGAGTAGGCAAAGGATGGCACCAACCAAGTGCTCATCCAAGATGGCTCTAATGAAGAGACAGCCACCCTTGTCATCTCCTCTGCCTCCGGAAGAACCCCCTCCTAGGGTGACTCGGGTGTGCCTCCATACCCGGATGTAAACAAGCCCGTACAGGCCCGAGGCCTGGCACCTCCACCTCAGTATAACGGAACCTACCTAGAACCAACCCTAGAAAAACAATATGTAATAGAGGCTTAGGACTTGGTACAGGAATGCCACGATAAGTTTGAGCATAGGATCAAGCCTAGCAGAGGTTCAGATACCATCCACCCAAACCACCTGACCACTCAGGAGAAAAGGCACTTAGGGTGCCAGAAAGGGTAGAAGAAGAGGAACGTTCCAGCTCTGGTAAATCAGAAGCTCCAGACTTGATGCAGCAGTGGATGTTCCAAGAGGTTACAAAACCTATGAGAAGAAGGAGACAATTACAATTTTGAGGATCTACTACTATCACTGGGTAGAGAGACCTCTTAGGAACCATGCAATAGTGTTGGGTTGGCAGCCTTCCTCTCTACCGAGGTGAAGATGCCATTTGCCTCCTTGTTAAGAGGGAATCCTACCCTCTGGCGAGACCTCTCCAATTGGATGAATGGACCACTCTTGCCCCCAGGACCTACCAGCCCCGAGGTTGATCAACTGTAAGAGGAAGGCCAGAACTTACCCAAGGTCCCCATCAATAAGTAATGCGGCTATCCCCATAACCTAGCAGAACCAAAAGGTGGATGACATCCTGGATGGGGGAGCGGGTGTGAGTGTCTATACCAAGGAATGCTGGGAGAGGTGAGAAAAACCTACTCTCGAGCAAACCCACCTAGTAGTGAAGTTAGCCGATATGGCAGAATTGTGGAACCCTTGGGAGTCCTCACTAGTATTAACATTAAGGTATTTGGCTTCACGTACCCCATTAGATTCGTAGTCATGGACTTTACCCACAGTAGTCAGGATATGAAGCCATCCTAGGCAGGCTCTACTTGCGAATGTCCGAACTCATACACGATTGGCACACACGATTGGCACACTGACAACATCTATTTGCGGCATGAGGAGCAAATCATGCGAGTGGGACTTGCACACCTACAGACACACCCATTGTCAGGACAACTATTTGCCAAAAAATTCGCAAAACCAACGAGACCGCATCCTAAAACTATTCCTACCCTATGGGCAAAAAGAGGATGAGAGGGAGGCAGATGAAATTTGGTATGCCCCTCTCCCCGAGCCAGAGTTCTCTTAGACATGGATGCAAATTCTACCAAGCATAGATGTCCCAGAGAGAATAGGGTTCCTATTAACAATGCCCAAACATGAAGGGTTGAACCCAGTGGCTCCCCTCAGGATGTTTAACATGCATGAGGTGAGCAAGGGGACAGTAAGGGTCAAATTAGACCTCCACTGGCTAACACATGTTGGTGCCACTATCACTCACCATGAGTTCTCCTCCAATTGGGGAGCACGGGTGAGCAAGGTTTCTCCCCAGTCGGATCCATAAGTGCCATGAAGGAGCCCCCTTCAGGTCCAACATCCATTAGCCCAAAGGCTTCCGCTAGGGCAAGAGGACTACCCCCCAAGAGGAAGGTGAAGAGAAGGAGGATCTACGACAAGTACCTACCCATTACAAGGCCTACATGATCGAGGATCACAAGATCTTATACCAACATGCCAAGAGATCTCAAGAAGAAGATCTCTTGGCATGTTGGTAGATCTCTGCCAAGAGTCACTGATGTGCAGAATTGCCAAATGCCAAAAGTATTGAACTAGTGTCAGATGTGTGAATGTGTGCAATGATGATGGATCTGATGGGACTGACGTTGCTGGAAACTAATCCGGTAATATGGCAATGGCTTACTTGGCTTGGTGGAGTAGAATCTCCTCTATGGGTGCTAGTCTCCATCTAGACTACACGTCGAAGTGCAAAATGTAGCAAATGAATTTTATCTGGATTCATCTTATGTGCTAGGTACACTGCCATCGATCAAGACATAGTTCTAATGAAGAGGATTTGATGATGCTAACCTGTGAAAAACCAATGCCCGCATATCTACGATTGCTCGTTGCTTTTTGGATCACCTCCAAATTCCACCTGGATCAAAAGTTATGGCTCTCGGAAGGATGGCCAAACATTGATCCCAAGAAGGCCCAAAAATGATGATGTGGTCTGTGGTGATGTGGCACTATGTGTTCACGTGCTGTGTGCCTATGTGGCACTGTGCTTAGAAGGCACTGCTGACGTGCACTATGTGTTCACATGGAGATTCTAGGTGTGCCTTTGGAGAGGCAAGTGTGCCTTGCTGGCACGTTGTCACATGGCATGCTTATGGGACATGAGGTGATGTATCACTACTCCACTGTGCTGATATGGTAGTGTACAGTCATTGTGCTAATGTGGCACTACCTACATGGCAATTGGTAGATTATGTGTCAAGGGTGACGTGGATCCATGACATGGTAGCATAGATGGCCGAGATGATGTAGCAAATGCGGGGTCAATTAGAGACGTGTTTCTAGGACGAGCTAATGACATGGTAATTGGACTCGTAAGCTGATGTAGCAACTTAGTCAGCTAGGTGGCTTGATAGAGGTGCCATTGTGGCAGTGATGTGGCAAATAAGTGCCACGTGGGCAAGATGTGACCACACCTGAGGTCTGTGGTAACCTTGAGAGTGGATGAGGTGACTGAGGATAGGGTTGCCACATGGCATGAGTTTAACCACTACTTGTACCCTGAATCATCTTGACCAGACCATGGTTACACATTATCCTCCACATGTCAATCAGTTGTGGAGAAACAAATTCTATTAGAATCAGCCAGAATCTACATGATGAACTGGGAAGAGAGAGAGAGAGAGAGAGAGAGAGAGAGAGAGGAGTGCACACGATATAGCTACCTGTACACTATGTTGTATTGAACATAAACATGGATATGCATGTGAACCCCTAGGGTTAGTGTTTGCCCCTATTACCCTATAGGTATGGTGCAATTTACACCATCCTTAACATGGATGCTAGCAGGCGCTAGCTACTCTCAACACTATGGGTTGGCTCAGATGAGTCCACTAACTTAACACTACCACATGCTATATAAGCTCCTCATCAACCATGACCCAATCCCTATGGAGGAAGCCTTTGAGAAGGTCCAATGATGAGACTATTGCCGTTGTCCTCCGAGGTGTTCTGGAGAAGCCCTCACCAATGCTTGCGGGGCTTTGAACCTAAGATGAGGCCACACACTATAAGCTTGCCTAGGAAGGCTCTAATTTGCATCCCTAGATTGATGATGCCAAGTCCTCCATCCACCTAGGGGAAATCACCATTTGCCAAGCAACCTAGTGTTCCAAGTTCCATCCAATCCTGCCCATAAGAAGTTGTGCACCAAGTGCCTGAGTTGTCCCATGCATCCCTTGTGAAAGCATTGAGAAGAGGCTATGTACCAGGACATGGCCAAGAGGACTTGGTTAGCCACAAGGGCCTACCCTCCTAAGAAGAGTTTGTTGGCCATGCTCCAATAAAGAAGCTTGCACCGCACACTCTCTAGAACTAGGGGAATCTATTGCTGTTTTGAAATGTTGAAATCCACATGACAACCTAGGTAGCATGCTATCTAGCCTCAAGATATCCAACAGAAGCTAAGAAAGGCTCCCTAGTCCAAGATCTATTGGATCTCCTCAATCATGTGAGGAAACAGATTGATTCATTCTAGTTGATCCTAGCCCAGGATACTAAGCAGTGCACTTTGATGGCACACCAATTCCCTCTATGTCCTCAGTAGTGCCCACTACAAAAGGGCCTTATTATCTGCAAACTTAGAGTCAAGTAACTCTTGCTTTCAGATGGAAGGTGCATCTCAGTGAGGTTTGCGTCTTGAGCACAAAGAAAATAGCTCAAAGCCTTTGCCATGGAGAGGAATAAGAATGGGGCTAGAGGACAGCCCTAGCGCATTGATTAGGAAAGAGAAAGAGCCTTCCCTATATGACCTCCTATAAGTATCTAACTAGAACTCCTTATAACGTAAAAAACCCTTGAATCCATTGGTCGGAGAAACCATCTTCCCTTTGAAAAATCCCACTCTACTCTATCATATGCCTTCCTAAAGTCTTATAGAAGGACTGTGTTAGTCTAAGACTCCTAGGGTTTAATTCCACTACCTCCTTGAAAGTGAAGATGTTGTCTAGGATGCTGTGTTTCTGAACGAAATCTGTTTGTGTGTCATGGATAATGTCAAGGAGATAGCAGCATAACCGCAAACTCAAGTCCTTACCGTTGTCGGATATCTATGCAGTCTCCCCCTTTTAAGATCAATCAAATCCAAAAGGGTGATTAGGTACCACTGTCAGATGTTTGTATAGTCTCTTCCCTTTGAGATCAAACAAATCCAGCCCTAACTAAGCGACCAGGGGGGCAACAATCTTGAGTTGTATATCTTTACTCTATGGAGTCCAAGTACCATATCAATGCTCTCTCTTGCTCTTATAGGGACTATTGTCACTCAAGAACCTACATCTATAGCTTAACACTACTACTTTAAATAGTATCTGCTAACTATCTAGCTTGGCTATTTGGCGGGGGTTCATCCTATTGTTTCCATATCCTTGCTATGGCATCTTGCTAGACCTCCACCTCCTATAGCACCCTCCTTTTGATGGAATCCTCCATGAGGTTGCTACAAGTGTGAAGCACAATCATTCCCACATATAAAATTTGTCTACTCTCTTGAGTAGACCGTCATGACACTGCTAGTCGAAGGAGTAATGAAGGCTACCCGAAAGTGTACAAAACTCAGCTTCTAGCCATGGGACCTAGCTACTAACTGAAAGAATAAACTACTCCCATGTCCTGAGTTTGGTTGAACGCATTGCCTAGAAGGGCTCAAAAGGCTTCCCCCTTTTCTTGTCCTCCTTGAATTCTAGGTTGTTTATATCTCTTTCATTAATCCAAGAGTCCACATCTAATAAGCTCTTGGTAATCCATTTCTAGAAATTTTCATGTTGTTGATGACATGCCGATGCATACACTTTCAGGATCCCAATCCTAGGGTCTCCCACCCTCAAGTTCATCCACATAGCCTGTCCTCATGTGATCTTAACCCTATTGAACACCTTTGGGGCTAAGGTTTGGGCTACTAAAATGCACACTTGCCCACAGTTAGAGACCATGCCTCTAGACCTATCCTAGGAGATGGTGTCATCTTTTGATATCCAAAAGTGGAAACATGTGCTCCTGCATCATAAGAATGCCAACTGGCTGTCCCACCAAGTCTCATTGCAACTCTTGTGAAGTATCAAGTCTTGTGGCCTGCTGATGCACACGATTATGTAGGTCATGCACGTACCAATCACCATGGACCAACTCATTGGGGGGGGAGGGAAAAACAAGGCCCCTATGAGTGGAAGCCTATGTGACAATTGTGAATTTTTGGGACTTCCTTGGGTTTAGATAGGGCTCAATCTATGTTTGTGTGAGGGCACACCAAAGGCATGACTGATTCAATGCCCACCTTCAGGGCCCACTACATCAGGAAAGAGGTCTCCATTCCTAGCTTGTTGCTCATTGGGCCCCAATTGGATCACAAGAATTTCTTAATTAAAGCCTCATCTACCTTTGAAAAGAGTGAACTAAAAGGTGGTTGGTATGGGTGATCCAAAGCATCTTTCTATGCCAACCCAATCTCTTCTCTATCATGCAGAAAATTTGATTGTGCATCATGAAGTCAAAGAGGAGAGGGGTTGAATGCTTCTATGCTATGCCTGAAAAAAATTTAACCCCATAAGGGACAAGAAGTTCTGACAATAGCTTCAATAGTACCCCCTTTGCAAGGCTGCAAGATCAAAAATGACATCTCTAGTGCAATGGGGTCATGATCTGGGACGTCGAGATAGTTTCAGGGCTACAATTGCTAGAGTGTCAAGATAGTTTGAGGATATTGTGATAGCTCTAGGGCTCCAACCGCTAGAACTCCCTCAACTAGAGGGGCTTCCTTATGAGAGGCTTTGGCCCTAGGATCAAGGGAAAAGGGAGGGAGTCTCATGTTCCAGCACTGTGGAAGTCGTATCCTTACTAATGAAGGGGTAGGTTGGAACTGAGATGACAAAGCCGGGCTTTGACCAAAGTGAGTAGAAGGCCTATGCAAGGGTGGGAGAAAAGGAGAGGGGTTTGGGGGGGGAGAACTAACTACTACGGGGTGGGTGGTGAGGGTGATCAACAACTACATCGAAGGGGTAGTGGGAGGGGGTGAGGGAGTGGACAGTGGAAGGGGTGTGGGTGGGGGAGTGGGCGACTGGGGTAGTGGTGAAAGGGAGAGAGGTGGGGGATGGATGGGAGGGATGATTGCAATATGAAGAACAAGAGGGGATTCCTCTCTTGCATGTGTCCCCAATGGAGTCACCTCGATCATCTACGAGGGGGGCTACTTCTCTTGCATGTGTCCCCAATGGAGTCACCTCGATCATCTACAAGGGGGGTTGCCTCTCTTGCATGTGGCCCTGATGGAGTCACCTCGATCATCTATGAGCCTTGTGCTGAGGGGAGAGGGCCCTAAAGACCAATGAGTTGATTGGTAATAGAGTACATTTGCAACCAAGTGATCAATGAGCTCCACTTTGACATTTTAAGCTTGTAAAACTTAAGTTTTAGCAGTACTTTCAAATTGGTAACCTTTTTACCAAAACAAAATTTTAGTTTATTCTAGACTTGATAAGTTGATGATTTAAAATTGTTATAAGGAATAAGAGAATCAGCTTCTCCAAGTCCAATAATAGCAATCACCCACTAATTGCATTGCTTCCTAGATTTGAGCTTTGTGGATGTTAATGAAGAAGCCTCCTGAGAATCTTTCAATCATTGAAGTGTTGGTAGTCATTGGAAATGCCATTAGAAATTTAGGAAGATAGAAACTCAGTAAATGTCACAAATCTAGGAAGGAAGAGATATCCATAGCATAGTTCTATAATTCTATAACAACAATCAAAGAATTGACTAAAGTATAGCATCAATGGAGCATCTTTGTGAGCAAATCTTCAAAACAAGGTGGCCTATTCAAAAGAGGTGGAAAACAACAGCATTGAGGTGATGAGATACGATGCAAGATTAGCAAAATGATCATGATAGAGAATGTTGACTAATCTGAGATAGTCGGGGCTTTAGGTGATGAAGTCCAATAGGAGACCTCATTACATCAATGCAGGTGGCAGCAATATAAATGTCACTGGAAACCTTGGTACATGATGTGTTGTCTCCATTCATCTACTGTAAAAATGTGGTACCAAGCTATGAATAAGACCAAGTGAGCTCCAAGGAAGATGGGGATCTACTCCACAAGGTCCTGGGTAGTAATGGGGGAACTCACCTGGAGGAGTTTTCCTCTACCAAAGATGGTAACCTCATGGATGTGAACACCCTCTAGTGCCAAGATCTCCAAGTGGGCATGAAGCCCAAAATGCAGGCCATCACCTACTCGTCATGAAGAGACTATATGGCTATTTTCACTTGCTCTAGGGAAAGCGAGATCTGAATAATTAGGGCGATTAAAGGAAATTCCATGAGAGGTGCTCTAGCCAGAGTAGAAAGTTGCAAACAAGAGCATGATCCTTGATGACAAAATAGAAAGCTGCCCTTACTAGCAAACAAGGGAAAAGGGGGATGGTGCAAAAAGAAACTCCCTAGCTATTAAGGTAGTCTGAACAGGTTCAAAAAGAGATGTTGAGGGGAGGCCACCCGACAAGCCGCAATGCTTGAGGTGTCGAGGGCTAGGTGTTGCTGAAGTAGGCCACTGAGGGAAGGCAACTACCAACAACTAAAGTTGGGCTGCCCAAGGAAGTGGTAGGCAGGGCTAAGGAGTCTGAACAACAGCTCGCTGGAGCTTGAATGTCTCCCAAGATTTAGCCCATAGGATTGAGCCTATAAGGAAGAAGAGGAGGGAGGGGCAGGAGCAAAATAGATAGCTGCCAAAATGAGAAAAACTTGCTATTAATTAATTTGGGGGGGGGGAGCAATGTTCTAATTAAGGCAAAAGTTTTGAGGGCCAATGCAAGGTTCGTATCTAAGATTCAAGATAGTTTGAGTGGGGAGCTTCTTGGAGAAGCTTCTCATCTCCAAAAAGTTTTGAAGAGTAGGGCAAGCTGAAGGGAGGAGGGTAGAGGTAAAGGGGACTATGAAAGCCTCTCAACCACTATGATGAGTAGTACTGAAGAAAGCAGGAACAGAAGGGGAGGAAGGGGGAGAGAGGGGGGGTTGAGCAAACAGAGAGGAGAGAGAGAATGATAGAGGGGAGGGTTAAGGGAGGCGAGGAAGGTGAATCATTGATAAGGTCTATGTTAGGGACTAGAATAATATTAATCACCTCATGATGTGCGATTATTCAGGCCTTTAATTTGCAAATAGCATAGTTTAATTGACGAGGCTAGGAGAAAAGAGAGACAAATTAATTGATTTAGGAGCGCGAACAATTAGGAGTGAATAGTTTTGAGAAATCAAAATAAAGCCATCTATTTTCACCAATAAATTAATGAAAATCATGTGGGTTGGGAATCGTAGAACAAAATATGAAACATTGTACTACTATATCCTTAAGGCTTAGTCCTATTGTTCTAATATTCTAGTCGGAACTTTGCCTAATGATTTGACTATTCTATGAAAATAGTTGCTCCTAGTGTGTGTATGTCCGCATAGCATTGTTTGTATATATCTTGTTCCCTCATAGAGAGAGGTTATCTAAGCATGGAGCAGGGCACCCCTACAAAGCAAAATGGATGCAATAGAGTGCAAGGAGCAACCTACGAGGAATCACAATCTTCTAGATGAGAGACTGTATTAGAGAAAAGAGCTTGAACTAGAGACTAGAAAGTGAAAACCTCTAGCTAAATGCAGCTTTAAAAAATAACTAATATTGATAATTATTTATTCAAACCTAAATGGGCTGTATAAATAATCAATAATTAAAAAAAAATCCCCATAATGCCTCTATCCATACTCTATATAGCATATTATTAATTACACATTAGGCCTAGAATATGAAGACTAATAGAGGTTTACTAGGCTTGCAACACTGGAGCTAGGAAATTTATATTATTACCTTCGTTAGGTCTTGATGTGAACTATTTTATGTACATGCAAGCAACTAGTTAAGATACACTCAAAGGATAGTTGGTTTTGGAGATCACATCTGCTTGACAACAACTAAAGAATTAATCTATCCGCATTACACTAAGCATCATCACCTAACACATGAAGGCTATCTAATTTTAAAAACGGACATTGAAGACCGCAAGGGTGTTAAAACCCCTTGTGGATGAGCAAAGCATTTTATTCTCATATGGCATGGTGATAGTCTAGATTAGATGGAGGGTGATTTGGCAAGGATTCACCCATGCTAATCCCACCACTTACTTCCAACAACCTATCCTTGAATTGGATTGGTTGAACACAACTTCAAGTGTCAACAAAGGCTAATTGAATAATGAACATGATATTAAAGATGGTGGAGTCACATTGAACGTGACAAGGTCGTACTAAAGATGGCTCTAGCTTAGTGAGATGGTAGAAACACAACTGCACCAAAGGCATTGTGATAACACTAAAGGTGGTGGGCATGGTGCTACCTCGGGGTGTCAACTCCCTTTAGTAAGAAAACTGATCAAAATCTTGAGTATGAGATGAATTTAACAATATGACATGAGTAGAAATTATTCAAATCAAAATGGTTGTGTTCTACACTAAAAGAGCTTCAAATTTTTTTTTACGCCTTGAAATTTGGGTAGCACATGAAAAAGTTACATTAATTTGAAAGGAGATGGGTTTTCATGTTTTAGTGTATTTTTTGTTTTACCCCCCCTCATCCAAAATACCCCCCCCCTTGGGCCTCACATATTATGAAAAATATGCACTAATCTTAAAATCTTGCATATTTTTTAAGGTATATACCATATATTTTGTGGGAGGGGGGGCATCAAATTTTCATATTTTTCCCTTGCATATTTAAAATTTTTTAAGGAAATCCATGCATATTATATATGGACCTTGTCACCCCATACCCTAGATTTTGGACGAGGGTCGTAACATATTACATATTAAGTTGGTGCCCCAGGGGTGATACGTGACAAGGGGTACCACTGAATTTTGAAGAAGACTAATGCATAGGATTCGCTAAAGATGAATAAGCATCCCGTATGTTAAGTCTTGAAACATGAACTCACACAAAACTTGCATACAAAGAAGCGAAAGGAAATGCAAAGAAATGTTAATTGTTGCAAGGACCATGTGGATAGTTGCTTCTAGCTTGATTATTATTCTTATCAACATTGTAGTGATGTCTACCTTAGCCTTTTTGAGAACCAGTGTAGCAAACATGCTTATTCAATGTCTCTTGTAATCTGACATGGAAAGCATGTGTATCTGCCCTTGCATAAGAATGTTAGATATGCCTTCAAAAGTTAGTGGAGAACCATAGCTCTCACAAAATCCTCGTGATCCTTACCTAGAACATAAAAAAGGCTTATTTCATCTTTTCTTCTTCCTACTTACTTAGTCTACCTACTTACAAACATGAAGCAAAAGAAAGAACAAAAAACAAGAAAAAACAGGCAAGTTTGGAATAAAATAGACAAAGAGAGGATTGTTTATCATTTCCAAGACCTTGAAATACTCACCCAATCATCACTTTTCATCTTTTCTTTGAGGATTGGATAGCATACAAGGTTTAGCAATTAAGTTGCATGAATCTGACTATGGAACAAACCAATAGTGCACATGGACAATGTAGCAATGTATCCCGTTCACTTTTATAAAAGTCTAACAATGAACATTGAAAGCATTTTTGAAACCACAAATAAGAAATAGGCACAACAAGATGTTTTAATTGCCTTTGACATGGTGCAAAGCCCCATTGGAAAAAGACCCTGGATTTCATATTAAGAGCTACTCCTAGCTTTAAACTATGCCAAAAATGCTATTTGAATGACATGTTGGATAACTATTATGAAAAGGTGGAACTTGAGACACATCAAGCTGTTTATAATGGCATTGAGAAGACATATTTCACTATGAGTGGCGGATGCAAGAAGGTGTCCAAGAGAGAGGCCTTTAACTAATATCATGGTTATCACATTCAGTTGAGGCTTCTCATATGTCTATTGACACACGTGGCCATAACAAGGAAGGATATTCTAAAGAGGTCATTAAAAATATTTGAGGACTTAGGACCTCATAATGTCATCCAATTCATCATAGATAATGCAAAGAATCCTCAAAAAGATAAAAATTTATTAAATGAAGAATATCCCACCATTTCAGCCTGACCATGCTCTTGTCATTGCCTTGATCTTGTTCTTGAAAGTTGGTACAAAACCCTAGAGACCCAATTCTACAAAAGTGTCATGGATGAGGATTGAAAAGTTGTTTTGTACTTCATTGATCATGAGACATTATCGAGCATTTTTAGAAACAAACAACTTCATCCAACCCACTAGTGTTTCTAAAATTGGGTGAGACATGTTTTTGGAACAAACCATATCATGTTGGAGCATTTGGAAACATTACAACCGATTGTTACTAAGACATTATAAATCTAGAATCAACAAAGTGGATAGATGAGTAGCATTCACAAGCCTTTTGTCAATTCAATGAGTTAAAATGTCTTTGTGCCAACACAAATTTTTTGAAGAAGATAAGTGATGCAGTGGAGGTAATGAAGCCTATTTGGTTTGCCATTCGTACACTCAACATAAAGTATCGAAGCATGGAAAGTGTTGACATGGCTTGATGGTGTGTGAAACATGATGTTTGGAAGGAAAATGCATGAGTTGGTGAGGTTCCTTACAAAGTTAAGTTGATACACCATCTTGAGAAAACTTGTGTGAAAATGATGGTGTCAATCTTACAATGCTCTTTAGACCTGATGGCCTTTCTCTATACAGGCAGTCGTCCCTACAATCTACTAGCAGAACCCTTGTCTCATTGTGTGCGCCGTGCTATCTTTTGCCTAATAAATGTTAAGGGGAGTGAAATCATCGCGAAGCAATGAGCATATTGTTCATCCAGGTCATGCTACCAAGTTAAAGATATCTTTGACTATACAAGGGTTTTCGTTTTTTTATTTTGTATTTTTAAAAAATTCCAAAAGGTTTTAAAAAATCCCCTTTAAAAAAAAATTTCTCCAAGAAGACTCAATGAGGTGTGAGGCCACTCCATCAATAAACTTTTTCCTCAACAAAGGCAAGGAGCATAGCCAAATCTAAGAGCTCAAATTAAGAACAGGATTTGGATCCACAAAGTCACCAAGCAATTAAGTGGAGAGAGTTTGAACACAAAGTCACCAAGCAATTAAGTGGAGAGTGTTTGAACACAAAGGCAACTTCAAGCGACATCATTGGCCACATATCTCCCACTTTAGCCCTTTTTACATCCCATCAATGATTGAGATAAGTGATTTCTTTTGCTTTATACTTCATACACTTAGTAACGTCCACCATCCATTCCTTACCATACTCTTGAATTCCATATTTTGCCCATTTATATTCTCATACACTTAGTATCCTTAATTATCTCCGCTCTGCTTTATTCATATATATTGAATTATCATGGGGGATCAGCCACAACCACCCATGCTCCAAGAGCATTTAGATGCACTTCAGGCATAGGTTGCATATGAGCATGAGAATAGGGAGAGATTGGAAAAGAAAGTCAATGGTAAGAAAAGGAAGAGGCATTCATTTGACAATGAGTCATCCGACAAAGAGTCTGAGGATGATCCCATTCTTAGGATAGTCCGAGCTTCATTGAAAGCACAGAACTCAAAAAAATGAAATAAGATAAGTAGAAAATCTTTGTCATTTTAAATTTTAATGGAAAAAAGGATGCACACATTGTCTTTTCCTAGATCAATCAGTTAGACGATTATTTTTCAAGGGAGAAGTTCTCTGAAAAAGATGAAATTGAATGTGCTACAAATCATTTAGTTGAGGGTCCTACACTTTTGGGGAACGTTACTTAGCACAATAAAAGACGACCAAAATCCTAGAAGTCTTTTCAAAGGCTTGTCAAGAGAGATTTCCTTTCCATGCACTTCAAAGCAAAATCCAGGCAATAGTGGGTCCATATTTTCAGGCAATATGACAAAGCAATGATATCTACATATAGTGATAGGTTTTGGCATACCTTGATTCAATTACAATCCCTAGAGAAATCGAGTGAGCGAGATCAACAAAGAAAATATGTGGCAGATTTAAAATCCAAATTGAGAGTTGAGATCAATATGTTCCATCCTCATTTACTAAACTCTATCATTTCACTTGCAATGAATTATGAGAGGAAGAATGGAATGCCAAAATAAGGGAAGATCTTGGATCAACCTATACCCTTCCATAAAAAGAGGAGGTTTGATAAAAATCCTTTCTTCAAATCTAAATTTGGATTTGTCCCATAGAAAATGGGTTCTCCTTCAAAGCCGCATGGTGGAAATTTCCAAAAGAAGGAATAAGGTGCTACAAGTGCAACAAGGTGGGACATATAGCAAATTGAATGTCCAGATAGAAAGAAGACTCCAAAGGCAAAAGTACATATGATTAAGAACAAAGCAACCAAGCAAGAGTGAGACACGATGCTAAGCCACTTTGAAGGTGGAGGTATGTATAATTGTCATGCTCTTTTGAAAATGAAAGGTTTTATTAATAGTAAAGAAGTTGTTATTTTGCATGATGATGGTAGTATGCATGACTTCTTGCTTTGGCAAAGCTAAACCTAGATTCATCCCCATCTCATTATAAAGTTAAAGTTTCTTTCACCAAGATGAAGTATAACTGCACTAGAGAAGTTAAGGATCTAGAGAATTTAATCAAACCTTACAAAGATAGACAAGACTTCCTAGTAGCACCCCTACAACGAGTTGATATCATATAAGCAATGCCATGGAGACATCAATATAATCCTAAGATAGATTATGACTCACATTAGATGTGGATGACTCGAGATGTATTGAAGATCATGACCTTGGTTTTACCCAAGTTGACCTTCAAATCATGAGACTCACAAAAGAAATATGTTTAAAGAGTTCTATGAAAATTGAAAGCAGTCCTTTACTCAATCATACACAAGCCAAGAGAGCAATTAGGAAATGTGAGAACAATTTTTTATTTTGGTGAATACGATAACGGCTACTCAGTCAAGTACTAAGCCTACACACCATTTTTTGATTATTACTTAGAGGATTTACTACTCGGATTACCATGTTCTCGACCTAAAGATTATAGGATAGAAATCCAACCGGGCAATACTCCAACTTGCAAGGCACCTTATAGAGTCAACCAATTAGAACAAAAGGATATTCAAAAGCAAGTGGAGGAATTTAGACAGAGAGGATTGATAAGACCCAGTAGCTCTCCTTATGGAACACCTATATTGTAAGTCAAAAAGAAAAATGGAACCTATCGAAAACTCCTAGACTACCTGCACTAAACAAAATCACAGTGAAGAACAAATACCCAGTCCTTTGGATTGATGCTCTTTGAAACAAATTGAAAGGTGCCAAGGTCTTCAGTAAGATCAATCTTAAATCTAGTTATCATCAAGTTTGTATGGTAGAAGAGGATATATACAAGACTGCCTTTCAAACTCAAACGAGACATTATGAACTCTTAGTTATGCCTTTTGGGATAACTAATGCTCCAGCTACTTTCAATATAATGATGAATACGATCTTCCTTAAACACCAAGATTATGTGGTAGTATTCTTCGATAATATTCCGATGTTTAACAAAGACTTTGAGGAGAAAAAGGAACATCTAAAGTTAGTCTTTTTGCTCTTGAAAGAAAATCAATTGTACATAAATCCTAAAAAGAGTAGTTTCTTTCAAGAT
This sequence comes from Dipteris shenzhenensis, assembly GCF_047967505.1. Lineage (NCBI taxonomy): Eukaryota > Viridiplantae > Streptophyta > Polypodiopsida > Gleicheniales > Dipteridaceae > Dipteris > Dipteris shenzhenensis. Next base: position 33,956,657 of record NC_141620.1, read on the forward strand.
TAGATAGAGTATTTGCATCACATAGTATCTACTGATTGGATTCGAGTAGACCCAAAGAAGATTGAATGTATAATTACATGGCCTAAACCCTGAGGTATACTCAAGTTAAGATCATTCTTGAGTTTGTGTAGCTTCTATAGGAAGTTTGTCGAGAATTTTGCATTCGTTGCACATCCATTGACAGACCTTCTTAGAAAAGATAAGAATTTCTTATAAACCGAGCGTCAAGATAAATCCTTTAAACTTTGAAAGAAGCTCTCATGCAAGCACCTATGTTATAACTACCAAATTTCTCTAGACCATTCTTTGAAGTTGTAACTGTTGCTAGTGGTGGATATGGAATTTGAGCTGTGCTTATGCAAGATTGACATCCTATAGCATATGAGAGCCAAAAATTAAAACCATTGGAATGTAATTATAGTACATATGATAAAGAATTGACCATTGTTGTGCATGCCTTACAAATGTGGAAACATTATTTGATGGAGCTAAGTTTCTTATCAAAACTAATCAACAAAGTATCAAGCATTTATTGACTTGGCCACTAATATCTGATAAGCACATCAAATGTGCATCATTTATACAAAGTTTTCATGCCATGATTTAGTATCATCCTGGTAAAGAGAATGAAGTTGTTGATGCTCTTAGCAGAAAGCTAAGTATTCATATCACATCACTATTGTGGAAATTCAGCATTTCGAAGGCACCAAGGATTCATAACAAGGGGATCCAGACTTTTCTGTTGACATATGGAACAAATTAGATAATTATAATTGGAATCCTATGTTGGAATATTTTGCAATGATGGATATGTCTTTCATCAAAAGAAATTATGCATCACACGTCCCTTTAGACAAATTGTAATGGAAGAAATGCATCAGCCACCATATATGGGACATAGGGGAGTGACTACCACTTTACAAATGATAGCAAGAGAATTTCATTGACCTACTATAAGAAAATATGTATCACATGTCAGAAGATCAAGAGTTATCAAGGAAAGACTCCTGGATTGCTAATGCCTTTGCCTATTCCTATGCAATATTGGGAACAAATATCCATGGATTTCATAACAAGTTTTCCTACTATAGCAAATTAAAATGATATGATATGGACTATAGTGGATCGCTTTAGTAAGCAAGCCTATCTTATCCCATGCAAGAAGACTCTAACAACTCAGTAAGCTGCACAAATATTCATCAAGCACATCCTTGTCCATCATGGCTTGCCAAAGATCGTAGTGTCTGATCGAGATTCAAGTTTTGCAGAAGTTTTGGACTGTATTATTTCATAATTTAGGCACTAAGTTAGATTTCCCCTCAACTTTTCATCCAAAATTCAATGGACAAACTAAAGTCACAAATAGTACTATTTTGGATATGTTAAAAGCTTATGTGGGAAGTCAACCAAAGACTTGGGATAAATATCTTCACCTCTTATAGTTTGCCTACAATAATACACTTCATTCCGCAATTAAAAGACCACCCTTTGAGATTATCTATGGGAAAGCCCTGCCTATACCTATTACTCGATCGACTCATATACCTATACCTATACCTATCACTCGATCAAATCATAAAGTTGAAGTAGCAAATGCATTTACCCACACCTATCAAAATATTATCAAAGAGGTTAGAGAATCCATTGCAATTGCTCAAGAGAAGTACACAAAGCAAGCTAATAAGAAACGAAAACACACTTGGCAATTAGACTTAAAAAGAGGTCAAAGAAGAAAGAGTAGTCCAACTAGCTATCAATGTACTTAAACCATATTATGGGCAATTTATGAGTCCATTAGTCAGTCAATACTCACCTCCATCATTTCAACTCATGTCATCATGATCATGCAGGAGTAATTGACAAGTGGTCTCTAGAGAGATTCGAAGAATCATGACACCGCCTTCATAATAAGAGGAGATAGAAGAGGGTCGTACAAAGGAAGAGGCAATATTTTTGAATGCCTTAGCAGCCAAGGCAAAGGTCAGCAGCAGACAGTCTCCATCTTCATCGATTCAGAATCATGGTCCTCTACCCAGAGCGGGACATGGAATTCCAAAGGTAGAGGAAACTCTGGAAGAGGAGGAAACCAGGGAAGTACTCCTAGATGAGAGGGATACTACAATAGTTGTGGCATACTAGGCCATTGGGAACTAGAATGTAGGAAGAATCAAAGGGGTTTAGCCAATGCAAGCTAGTCAAACAAGTCTCAAAACTCTCATTGAGGCAACAATCATCAACGTCAATCTGCCCACTATGCCTATGATGAAGGCAGCTCTTAGGACTATCAACACAAAGTTCTCATATTACAAAATGCTCAATTTGAGAAGCCCACAACTCAAACAGAGAGGGATGAGGACACATGGTGGTTTGACTCTAGTGCAAGCAACTAGATGACACGTGAGAATGAATGATTCTTTGATCTCCATTCTAACAAAAATCCGAGAGACAATATCGTGATGGGGGATGACACATACCACAAAAGCAAAGGGATCGCTAGCATACCCTTGCATAGTAATGCAGGAACCACATTGGAGATGCATTCAAAGTCCCACAGAACCTTCTCTCTATTGGGCAAATGATTGATAGTGATATGGAAGTCATTTTCGACAAGTATGGATGCACGGTGAGAGAGCTCAAGAGCCTCAAATCCATCATTACTCAGGGTGTCAAGATTGGAAGAATGCTCAAGCTTTCTTCTACCATTCCAATCCAGAGAGCCCTAGCAACTCATCATCAAAGTCTGGATACCTACTTGAGTACATTGTGGCACAAGAGGTATGGCCACCTCAACTTCAAAAGCCTTGTGTCCCTAAAAAACATGAGTTGTACTTGCAAAAAGATGTATGTGAGGCTTTTTGCATGGGTAAGCAACATAGACAACCCTTTCCAACATGTTCAACTCAAAGTACCGACATCCTTCAGATTGTGCATTCTGATCTATGGGATCTCTTGGCAAGGCTTTTGTACTCCATCACCTTCATAGATTATTACTAGCAGAAGACTTGGATCTACTTCTTGAAATAGAAGTTTGATGCATTCAACACTTTTAAAGACTTCAAAGCCTTGGTAGAAAAGTAGACTAGCAAATAGCTAATGGTCCTCTGTGGTGACAATGGAGGTGAATACAAGTCCACTAATTTCAATGCCTTTTGCAAACATTATGTTATGCTAGTTCACATGTAGAGGTACTCCTGAAGAAAATGGAGTTGTTGGACAAAAGATTACAAAGTCATCTAGATGCATGCTTGATGAGAAGAATGTTCCAAGACACTATTGGGCCAAAGCATGTGACATAGTTGTGTACTTAATGAGAAGGATCCCCATTTCTTCAACGCAAAACATGACACCAAAAGAGGCATTCACAAGAACTGATCACTTGAGAGTATTTGGCTCTCTTTCTTATGTTCATGTTCCTAATGCACTTAGGACTAAACTTGATGTCAAGTCAATCAAGTGCACTTTTCTTGGATACGTTACAGAATGGAAGGCATATGGACTCTATGATCCATTCAAGAAGAAATTGATTATATCCAGGGATGTTATCATTCAAGAGGTTTCATCTTTCTTTGTGGTTCCACTATAGTTTCTACTCCGCCTCCATCAATAGTGCCAATGATACATCGTATTCTTTGCATGCAGAGTTAAATAGGAGGTAGTCCATAGTAACCACTCAAAGAAAAGTAAAATATAAAGTCCTTGACATAGTGGACACACCCACTACCCCAATCATTATTGAGATCCTTTAGAGTTTCACTTTCGATCTCAAAAGATCGAGAAACGCACCTCATAAGTAGACCTATAAGAGCAACTATGCATTTATGGCCAAAGTGATGGAATTTGATGAGCCGACCACCTTTAAAGATGCAATGCAAGTCCCTAGGTGGCAACATGCAAAGGATGAAGAGTACAATGCCCTTCTCAAGAATCAAACTTGGACCTTGACAGGTCTTCCTACATAGAAGAAGACCATAGGATGCAAATGGGTTTACAAAGACAAACTCAACTCAAATGGTGAGGTTGGCAGATACAAGGCCAGGTGTGTAGCCAAGGGATATATGCCCAAGAGTATGTTACAAATTATGAAGAGACCTTTGCACCAATTGCAAAGATCACCATTGTTAGAACGGCCATAGCTTTTGCAGCTCACTTTAATTGGCCCATCCACTAGATGGATGTGAACAATGCATTCCTCAATCATTTTTGGATGAGGAAATCTACATCGTATAGCCTCCGAGATATGCTATTAGCAGGATGGAACACAAGGTCTGCAAGTTGCCAAAATCACTCTATGGTTTGAAACAGGCTCCTCGTCCATGGAATGCAAGGATTCATCATCCCTTTCTGACATCTGCTTTTCAACCATCAAATTCAACTCCATCTCTTTACATTAGAAAGACTACAGAAGACATCGAGGTCCAACTTGCGCTTGAGCCTTAAGAGAACATTGCATCCACACAATGTCTCTTGGGCTTGAGCCCACACACAATGAGAGTTAATGTAGGCTCAAACTTGAACCGGAGCCCAAATGTCATTGCTTTAAGACTAGTAGGCTTGAGGAGGCCTTCAATGTCATTGCCTTCACCTCAAGCACAATTGCTATCAAAACAAGGGGGGCTAGAACTCAAGCTTGGTACTCAACATAAATTCTATCCATGGATATAGACTAAGCGGGCTTTGTCATGGTGAGTTTGGAATTACATAAAAAAGTTTGAAAGTATCAAAAAGGACTTTTCATCTCTTTCTCACATTTTGATGTAGTTAAATGTGGTACACGTGTACATGCCCATGCTCGTACACATGCATGCACACTTGTTCAAACATTTTTGTAGAGTCGATGGGCTTTTTTAAAGGCATGGTAGAGAGTGAGGAGGACAGACAATAATTATTAGGACTAAGATACATCCAAGTAATGGACATGCATGCAAATGCGCAATTCTTGCCAATACCTCTTACAACAGATTGTTAGGGTTGATGACCCAGTATAGTGAATTGTCAAAATTGCTTCATCAACTCGACCAAGAAAAAATCAAATAATATGGCACAAATTTCCCTTTTAACCGATCATAATTCCAAAAACAAGTCCCTTATAACATACTTAATAGATGCACAAGTTGTGGACTAATGACTCAAAAATGAAACAACTTTTGGAAAAGCAAGAGAAGAGACCCTGGTGCCATTTCATAAAGTAGGGATATGTGATCACATGTCAATTCCAATAGCTTGTGACATGGAATCCTACTTTTAGACTCTCAAGCATCACCCACCATTTGACTCACAATAAGGAGTTATCGAGTCTATTTAGGCTTTTGTCCTAGTAGGCTACCCGGATTAAATCTATTAAAGCTTGACCTTATCAAGAATTTCCTTGTTTGGAAAATCCCTCCATTGTGTTGCATAAATTGGAGCATGTTGTTTTGTCCAAGTTTCACAACTTGCGCTAGCCTTTTGTTAGAGGCATTGGAATTTGTTAAGAAAGAGCTCATGCTAAGAATTGAAGAAGAGGCATACATCCTCTTTTTTGACCTAAAAATTAATGGCTTTCCTATCGAGATATTCTTTTGTCTCTTTTTTAGCCTAGAGCATTTAAATATGCATGCTCCCTTTACTCATCTAAGGTAGAGTGATGTAACCTTTTCTCTAGTGCTCATAGTCCTCCATAGTGTTGCAAGCTTGTTGTAAGGGTGAAGATTTTTGTCTCAATTGAGAGTATGTAGTTCATCCTACAGACTAGGAAGTAGTGACAAAAATAGATTGTGTTCTTCTACATGAGGTTAGAGGTAAATATGGCTTGGGGAACTTTGTATTGCCAACTTTGAGGGTGGGAGCCCATTGGTGCTCTATTCACTTTTTACAATATAGGGAATGATAGGATGGTGAAAAATGGAGAGTTTTTTTGGATATGATAATGCATATGGGAGAGAGAGAGAGAGAGAGAGAGAGAGAGAGAGAGAGAGCACAAGATAGAATAAATGTAAACTAAGTTGTATTCCAAATAAACGAAGAATATATACATGGACCCCCTGAGGTTAGGTTTAGGGTTTGTCCCATAACCCTATGGTGCAATTTACACCATTCTCAACACCGCCTCTTAAATTGCACTTCATAAGAAGAGGGTGCTTTACAAAAGGGTGCTTTACAAAACACAATTACATAAGAAGAAGGTGCTTTACCAAAAAAAAAAAGGCTTTTTTGAAGGTTGCATGATGGCAACAGAAATAAAGATAAAAAGATGCATGAGAGTGCCAAAAGAGCACAACAAAAAAAGTATGTGCAAAGGTGTACAACTTAACCTTCACTTCCCCCTCTTAAGTTGCAATTGGAAAAAACCAAGCTAATGTCAAAAGTGTGCAAACATATCAGGGAAAGTGGACTGGTGAAGACATCTATGACCTGTTCTTGTGTCAAACAATGTGCCAAGTGGATTTCTTCACTAAGAGCTTTCTTACCAAAGAAGTTATGATGCACTTCAATGTGTTTTATTATGGCATGAAACACTGGGTTGTTTCCCAGTTGGACGTTGCTTATATTATCTGAATAGAGTAGAATAGGGTAGGATCTCACTCTTTGAAAGAAGCTTTTGAGCCAAATTTCTGCACATGCTACATTGGTGGATCCTCTGTACTCTACTTTGATGGAAGACAATGCTACTGTCAATTTCTTCTTGCTTTAGCATGACAAAGCTGTAGAGCCAAGACTAAAGTAGTATCCACTGGTGGATCCTCTATTGTTTACACTTCCTGCCCATTCAACATCTGTGTATCCATGGAAGTGTAAGTTGGATGACCTGGCATAGTGTAGTCCATGATCCCATGTACCATGAAGGTATCTAAGCACTCTCTTTACTGCAAGGAGGTGAGTCTTCTTGGGATCCTACATGAAGTGACTGAGCACACCAACCAAATAAGAAATGTTTGGCCTGGTCATAGTCAAGCAGATCAAGATGCAATGAGTTGTCTGTATTGTAGAGCATCTGAAGCTGGAGAAGTGTGAAGTGGTGACAACTTGATATTGCATTCCATAGGAGTAGGGAGTGGCTTGCAGCTTTGTAGAGGAAATTGCTAAAGTACCTTTTGAGTGTACTTTCCTTGAGAAAGTGTGATCCCTGTGTCATTTCTCCAGATTTCTAACCCAAGAAAATCATGGAGTTCTCCCATATCCTAGGCTGGAATTGAAGTTTGAGCCTACCTTTTGCTCTATAAATTTCAAAGAAATGACCATCTATAGCGATGTTCATGATATTTTGTAGAGGCCTTAATGTGAGTAATATCCTTGCACTCACAAAGTTCAATGTAATTCAAAGGTGCACATGGGAGGAAAGTCAAGCGTGTGTTAAAGGGGGGGATTAAAGCACAAAGACTTGTGTAATAGAAATATGGAGAGCAAAAAAGTACTAATTTCAAACCAAATTTGATGTGTTGCAAATGATGATGCCTACCCACCTGTGTGCTTCGTCTATGGAGCTAATGGCAATCTACACAAACTCTAGATGGAGGATTTTTCGAGCATTGATCTGTAGTACAAATATTGATTTTGATGGACTATAAATGGGGTGTTTTTATAGTACTTCAGTAGAGTGTTAGAAGTGACAATTATGATCCATCGTACAGATGCCTGTACACAAGTTGTACCATCAAGTGAAGGTTCATGTCCCTAGATCATCAATCCAAAAGCCAACTCCATAACCCTCAAACCCCACTATTGTATTGGTATATGTAAAGCTCAACCAACCTATGCAAGGTGCCTTGGGTTACTACCTTTGTATGATCAATCCCATATTGTAATGCTATATCTATTCAAATCCATCTCCTAACCACTTGGCCACACTTGGCCACCATCTAGTGTCTAAACTAGGAACTGTAGGTGCCTATGTGCTCAACAAAATGGCTTTCCCTCATATGGGTGAGCACATCCATCACCTTGAAATGATTACCCAAGGGTGGATAATTCAAGAAATCAATTCCCAATATATACTCATTGGTAGCGAAGCACTACTCATCAACATTATATTCACTTATGAGTAGTAAATTTACCATTAAATTTGTTGGAAATCCTATATACCAAAAAAACCAAGGAAATTTGGGGCTTTTTTATTATCATAGAGACCTGCAATAAGCTCACAATCTACCCTAGGTTTCTTTTTAAAATACTTTTGTGTGTGTGTAATTCCACAAAAGAATGTGTGCACGTGCGCACGCACACAAACAAAAACACAAATTAAGATTATCACGTGATATGTTTACAAAGAACATACAAAGACCAATTCCAGCAAATCAAGACTCGCTTAGAATACAGTGTTAATGATATATTAGGTATTTGTTAAATGCATTTCTACACGGCTTGCTCCTTACTTTCATTCATAGTTTTGTAGTCTAAACTATGCCATTATCATCATTCAAACTGTCACTATCATCCATTCCTCCTTGTCCTTGTCTTTCTCATGCTCCTCAACTTCTTCCTCCTTGTGACCGTTTTGCTAAAATAGTCGGATCTTCTTTGCTTCTTGGCTATTGCCCCATAGTCTTTCTGGACGCTTTCATAGAGACAAAGAGAAAGAGTCATGAGTTTATGACTAATGCACAAAATCTAGGGTAATAAGCTTCATAGAAAACCTAAAATTCATATCAAGTTATTATTAAACCCTAATATTCTTATTAGAAATAGGATTTGATTTAACCAACATACAAAAAAGAATGGGAGGGGGAAAGAGGAGAGAAGAATGGGAGGGGGTTTAGAATAATGTTACGCAAGAATGCAAAGAAGAGAATGGGAGGGATGAATTGGTCTAATAGAATGGGAGGGGAAATTAGACAATGGGGGGAAGCGAATGGAAAGAATGGGACATGACACTCCCATTTGCATTTTGCATTCACACGAAAATATGAATTTTCAAAGCACAGCAAAACTTTCTCCTAACGTTTCGCTACTAGATTTGTTGTTTGGTAGCATGTATTGTCATATTAGGTTGTCTTGTTAATCACATCTCCATAGGTTATGCTAGATGTGTGTTTTTAGATTGCATGAGTAAGAAAAGAACCTAAGGAGATGTTATAGCTTGTTTAAATTATGGAGCATGGCAGAGTCCTGATTCAAAAAGCTCGTCATTCCGAGCTATGGAGAAAGAAAGAAAGAGAGTGAGATGTGTATTTTGGTATTGAGAGCCACTCGTGAGCTTTACTAGTGCATGCTATAGACAGACGAAGCAAGCTAGCAATCAAAGAGCAATAACAAGCGCAGCACTAGCAAGCCAGCCAACTGACTTCAACACCCACCACCTCTACAACAGCAAGCTTTAAAGTCAACAAACAATTTACAGCATCTACGTGACACCAAAGAGGACTTGCAAAGCACATTCAAACTAATATGGTTGCCTAAAAGAGACACCTAAAGCAACACGACCGCAACTCTGACAACCTAACTTCAAAAAAACAAGACGTTAAGCACTACTGCAATGGCTCTGATACCATGAAAAAATGGAGATGAGAATGGGGGAGAGAGGACTGCACATGAAATAGACTCCTCTCTCCCACTGTCATCTCTGTTTTATCATATACGATACAAGATGAGCGATGTGACCTAATCCATACTTGTAGGTGCATCGAAACCGCAAACACAACCACATAGCTTTGGCATGAGATGAGAAGGCAACATTATCTCATGAAAGGGTACTTGTTTAGAATACATACTACCTTATCTCTGAAATGTTTAGGGTATGCAAACACACATAGTACTTGACCCAATATCATTGCACCCGAGTTTGTAGAGCACCATGCTATACAACGGTCCAAAAGAAAGCTCCATTTTGCCACTATTGCCAATACCACTATCGATGAAACACTTGCACCTCCTAGAACGTTTTCTCTAGTCGTAACCACCTCATCTAAATTCCAAAGAACAAAAGTATACCTCAACAATTACAAACCAAAGATCAAGGGGTAGTCTACAACGTGATGAGGCAACCTAAATTTGTTGCGATGTTTGACTACTTTCGAATTTGTGCAAATTCACCACATATTGTACACCAACCCTCAATTCTTGGTTGCTCGTCTACTTCCACCATTAGTTTTTTCATTTGTACCATCTCGAAGGCCCCTAAATTCCAAAATCAACCCAATTTTCCTATGAGCAGCCTTCTTTTTATGTTCGATTCATTATTTGAATGTTGTCCTCTGAATTGGACGAGGGGATTTGTACCATTGCCAACATGGACATACTAGATATCATTGATGAAGTCCTTTATTTTTCAATTGAAAACTACATGGAGTATCTATATTAAGCAGAGGCGGAGATGGCTGTTCCCTCTATTGAAAAATCTGATATCCCTTTCCACCCTGCCCTCCTCTATCTTTAATTCATTCTTGAAATTTTTTCCAAATGGAAGCGATTATGCCCACGTTATTGTTGTGGGTAATTATTTTCTTTTAGGTTGGATGGTAGGGGGCCTTTCCTCCAAGTCTGCCGTCATTGAGCTCCCATTTAGCACTTACTAAACTCGCCTTTTGTTTTAGGCATTCCATTTGTACCTAATTAAGGCTTACTATATTTATTTTTCAAAGTGCAGGAGGCGCACATATGATTTACCAAGAAACAAAGCACATACAAGAAGCCCCTAGGAGAAGACCTCACAAAACAAGTGATTAAACTAGGAGTCCCTAAACTTAACAATCATCATGTGTGTGTGTGTGTGTGTGTGTGTGTGGGTGGGGGGGGGGGGCGGGGGGGGAGAGAATCTATTTATTACCATTGCCTCTTACTTGAGCATTGAGGCTGCAAGTAATATATTCGATTGGATGCAGCAATCAAAGATGCCCCCTAATTTCAACTATTCAGACAGTATTAAACCACCTAGAAAATAATTACCCACACAACCGTAAAGAAAATAATATAAAAAGAGTATACTGTGCAACTAATGTTACGCAGTAAATTTGGAAGCAGTAAGCACCAAAAAATCAGCAGGCAGATCCGATGCCACGTCACTCAGAATGGCTAGTCTGCTCACTATGAAGACACCAAAAGACACGATTTTTCCTTTATAAGGACTCATCCTCAAAACAACTGTTAATTTTCTGATTTTACTCAATTGTCATCAGAGCAGATGTTCTGCAATGAAATTATTCAGCTGTCCCTTCCAATAAGCTTGAAGCAGTGCACATCATGAAACCAGTTAGATACATCTGCTGTGCACGCTTCTTTTACACACGTACCTAAACAATTTGCCCTTCTTTGCCATTTAATAGTGGCTGGGCTCACCTTGAGCTGCTAACTAATGGGTTTAGAGCTCTGTAGAACCACGAATTGAAACTTCAATAGACCTTATAACCTACATTTTTCTTCTGCACGAACCATCAGGACTCCCCAGAAGTAGAAAAAATAGCTCATTGCCGCAGAGCCACAAAACCCGTTCCTAGTCTCACCTCAGACAAACAGTATACAGAGAACAGAGTTTACAATGAACTGAATCCCTGATTGTTTATAAGACAAGTTGGACAAGGCGCTCAATGCAGAGAAGCTTGATCACACCTGTCCATACTTTCTTTTGAGTGCCCAGGTACAAAGGATACACTCCCAACTGCTCAGGAGAGTACCTGTTACAATTACACTAGTCATCTCTGCTAGGATGTCGGACAAGGAGACTCTTCAAGAGGCCCCTACAAAAATTGCGAATCACTTTTAACTAAATGTGGGAAGCTACAAGGGCCCAATAAGAGACACCAACTATCGCTCCAGCCTCTTTCCTTTGTGTAAGAAGCATTGGACCGACCCACTGCTCACCACCAGTTACAACCTGTTCATTGTCCCAAAACCTCTCCAGGAAAAAGGAGGTTCTGTTGGCATTTACACACCATGCGCCTACAGTGAGGCAGAACATTTGCACAGTGATCCAACAGCTTGGATATCATACTGACAAAGGGTGGCCTCGAGAAACCAAATTCATTGAATGTTGTCTGCCCAGATAACAATGAGCCAACTTTGATCAGGAGGATATCTGCTCATGATCCCGCAACTCCATGCAACTTTCGTAAGCTGGTCCCATTTGTGACAGAACCTAATCTTTCTGCTTCCTTGTTCGTACTGTCAGTGCTGGCATCATTTGCGCTGATGGTGTCTGCCACCCTGGGCTCAGCATTACATGTGGCAGAAGAAGCCTTACTTGTGAGGCTTCCGTCATTCTCCACACCAGAACCACAACCATCGTCTTCATTTGTTGATGAAATTGCTCTTTCCTCCCGAGAGCAGACTGCCAACTCAGATTTGCCCCGGTCCTCCGGCATTTCTAGAGAAAATCTTTCCTCTCGTTCAATTTGGCATGCTGCCCCTACGCTAGCTTTTCGCCTCTTTACCAAATCTGCTTCTTTGTCTTTGATATCAACAGATGATATCGATTTCCGCTTCACATTTTGGATCATTTTGTCCTCTTCTTGATCCAGCCATACCAAATCCTTCATTCCAGGAGATGATACCAACCCTTCAAGCTGTCGTTCATTACCATTATTCCGAACGACAGTGGGAGGATCTTCATCCTCATCATCATAGTCTACCAATCCAAACGAGCCGCTACAGACCAAAAAAAGGTAAAATTATTATTGTCCCAACAGGCATGAAGCCCTACAAGGCTGAAGAAGGCAGCAAGCATACATATCTCTCGATCAGATTAGCCATCATTAGTTTACCTCAGAGGACCACCATTAACAATAACAGCTTGCGCTGGCTTTACAGCAGGTACTGTTGCATGGCCAGAGGCAGTATCCTCTTCATCATCACTGCTCAAAATACAAACTATGCCTATTAATGGTGGCCAAAAAGTTAAAGGAATTGCGTCCAGGAGATACTCCAGAACACTGAGAACCAAACTTGCGAACCTGTCTTCGTTAAAATATTCCTCTTCATCCTTATCAAGAGCCCGTTCATCCTTTCGCCTCCGTGGATCTGGGAATCCATCCAATCTGTCACGAGCAGTTGTGCTTTTATCTCTACTGTTCACAGCTCCAGAGTCTTGTTCACGTAAAATAACACCCTCCAAAGCCTAGAAATAGACCAAACAATCAGGTAACAAATGTAAAATAACCCAAAGTAATGTTACAGAGAGCTTTGCTGACAAACTGGCTCGTACAAACCGCACCTGGTCATATTTTAACTTCAACTTTCTGAAGGTATCCACATAATGAATATTTTCAAATTTATCATAGTACTTTTCAATTATGTATCCAGTGAGAGTCTTCACGTTCTCCTGAAATGCAAACATGAAACCCCATTAACTTCTCTCTTGTGAAGTGCCCTATGTAATCTGCAGATGGAGTTGCAAAAGAACATGGACTGCTTCAGAACTCTAAATCTAAGTTTGTTCAACTCTTGCATACACGTCATCTTTGCAGCTCATATAAACTTTCATGAAACAGCCCAGTAATAAATTGATTGATCTCACATACAGTCATCTTTCCAGCCAATAAATTTTTAGCTTTTTCATCAAACAGCCAGGACACAGATTGACGAAAATATTTATGTGACAGCATGTCTACAGTGGAACACATCCATCAAGATGCATCATTGTAATAGAGCCGAGATCCCAATTCAAGTTACATTCACAAATGATCCGGAAGGCCTGTATTCACTGCCTTTAACACTTGCTACCGACCATTCCAATAAACTTTCTTTTGTGGGAATTAATTACTGCACAATGTTACCGACCATTCCAATAAACTCTCTTTTGTGGGAATTGATTACTGCACAATGTTAAAGTATCTTTTTCAAAAAAAATTCCACCAGCCTACTCACTTTAAAGATGAAGTCGAAAAGCTCGAGCACCGCAGAGTTAAGCAGATTGTACCGACTCCCATTGGCTAAAAAGGCTTGAACAACAGGTTCAAAAAGCTCATTTTTGACAATATACCGGTGATAAAATTCATCCTAGAATGGACCCCAAAAATATACAATTAGTAATTAATTTGAAACAAGATCTAAAAACAGAAATAGAAATTTTCAGAATTCTACCACATACACTACCTAGCAACAATCTACGGTCTACCAAATCATCAAAGTAGAGGGACAAGTCCCCATGAGTCTGATAATGACATTCATTGTATTCAAGGGGGGTAGAAAAGGGTAAGGAATTTCTTTCAATTGTGCACCTAAGTTCGATTGCATCTACTGGGATGTCCACAAAATAACCACCACATCACTTGGCATCAAAAACATCCTGCTTATGCTTCCATACGACAACGATTCCAAAGAAGACATTATCCAAACTACTAAAAGATCGACACGAAACAGCTCTTTTTCCATAAACACAAAGAAGAAAGTGTATGAGCAGCAGAAGCATTTACAATCCAACTCCGCACATTTCAAGAAAGCATGAGCGATGTACCAAGTCCAGAGATGAATTTCATTCTGTTTCACCCTCACAAAATGCAACATTTACATATTGATGTGCCTTTATAGAGAAGCTCACTTCTTTGAATAGACCCCATTCACACATGAATACTTCACTTTCAGCTTACATTAACACAATCAAATCCACACTACTCACCAGAACTCTTTACTGCTGAAAACATCAAAATCGCAATTATAAGGATTGATGTTGGCAAACCAAAGGATTAGCATATTCTCTGGGTTTAACCTAATGTGAGGAGACATCTGCATACGTGTAAGACCCAGCACACTCACATCAGAGAAACCTTCACCTGACTACGGGCACTGACAAGGTTACATATCATCAACATACAGGCCATCACCTGACTACTACAGCCCACACACTTCCACAGCACCAAAGCATGGGTGAAGATCATCTACACGCACACACAGGTCCCAGCTAGCAAATGCCTCAGACTAGTCCATACATTCATACATGATGGAGCCACAACTTTGCAGCATGCACCAACAGTACATTGTTGGTTGCTCAAGCTCTTAAAGGACAAGCCTTAAGCTGATTGATTCAGAACACTAGCTGATAATGCTCTCAATGCTGGACTTTCTAGCCATAGTAGCTACCGCAAAACACATTTGCTGATCAAGTTTGTACTGTGTAGTAAGATACTGATATGCTCACATTGACTGTTGATGGGCATTTTCAGAAGCTATCTATCGAATTTGCCAGCCTGTACTGCTTCAACCAGCCTGTCACCATACTCGCAAAAAAACATTTAAAACATTTTTATCAGGAGAGGTGCTGAAATGTTTTTCTCAAACAAATGTTTTAAAACATTTTAACCAGGGGAGGTGCTGAAATGAACATGTGCCAAAAATACCCCCCTCATTTTAATTACTTAGCACTTACACTTCTGTAAACACAAATTAGGCTGTGTGAGCAAATTTAAGCAATCATAGCTTGCTCTTAGGGTTCACATGCAAGAGCCTAGAGCCACGCATGTACAGTGGAAGGAGGCCAACGATTGGTGGGAAGGTCAATAGTAAGTATCCAGACTCACAACTTTTAGAGGACTTAGGAATTTTTTCAGGGAAGAAAAGTATTGATAAAAATTTTAGTTCTTTAAACGTTTTCAAACATTTGCTTCAGGCAGCAAACAGGTTTATTGCAGCTATGCCTGTGGCTAAGGTTGACCATTGATCTACACACCAAATACAAAGGGATGCCCTCTTGAGGCATCTATTAATTTTGTCATCTCGGCACTGAAAATGGACTCCGTCAAGCATGCTCATGCAAAGTAGCATGCAAACGTGGTACATGTACATCGACAAGTTGTGTAGAGCATACCATGTACAAATTACAAAATGTAAATTTAAAACAGCAGATGCCTCAGGAAAAGCTACAGATAGCTTCTTGAATGTCAAGGTCGTCGAGGCCCCATATGAATACACAAGGCATCTAGTGTAAGTAGGCATCATATGCCAACCCAAACAGTCTGCATGAAGAGGGTGGTGTTGAAATTGCAAAAGTATCATATTCAAATAGTGTCATCAGCCATGCTCTGCAAAACTTTCCTCAAGGTCATCACGTGTAAAGGTTGTCAAGGCAGCAGCTTGCTGAGAACTTGATATCTGCACCGACACATGCAATAATACAATTTGTACGTTGTAAGGCCGTTGTACATTTTATGTTTCCAAGTATGATGTATGCCAAGACACATGCACTATAAAGGACACAATACTACTTCTCCTTTGTCTGTACCTTGGAGAGTTGGCAGCGGGGAGGCCCTTTCCTGAGCAAAAACCTCCGAGCGTCCGAGCGGAGGACAAAAATTTCACCTCTCTACTTCAAAAAAGGCATATTAGGGTGGTATGTTACTAAAGCCATGTCTCTCAGAGAAACTAAATGTTTATCCATAGATCTTGGTACAAAGATGCTTCATCTAACAATGACAATGATATAGGCATGGTGGACACTGGGATGGAAAGGATTTTGAAAAAACCCAGTTGTCCCTCATAACTTCTATTTGATAGGGGAATGTATTTGAAGAAAACCTCTCATAACCCCTCTTCATGGGTGGCTTATATCTGCACGAGTCCAAGAACATGCCCAAAATCATCCTCTAAAAACACAACATAGTGTAGTTTCAATCTCATGATAGTCACTCATAAGGTTAAAAAACCATAAACTCCATCATGCACAACAGGGACTAGCTACTATGACATGCCCACTGACGTCATCAACGCCCAACAATGGGTGTAGACCATATGCAGCATATGCTCTCACACATACAAATCCAAACACCCACACATACTTGAGCATCCATTTATACAAAGTCTTCGCACTGAGTTTGTATCGGCAATCGGGAGGTGAAGGGCAAACTCAGCCATGACGAAGGCAAGCACTTAAGGAGAAGGCTAATCAAAAGGCAATCCACAATCTCTTCATTCAAGCTACAACTGCTTGTGAAGACTAACCTATTTCATTTTAGTCTCCAAAGAAACTCATTTGAAGGAAGAAATTTCATCGTGAAACAACTCTTCATGGGGGGTTTCTCCAAAGAAATTCATTTGAAGGAAGCAATTACATCGGAAAACTACCTTGCACTTAGAAGAAATACTCCCATCACCCTTCTTCATGGGGATTTCTCTAGAGAAATCCATTTGTAGGAAGCCTTCCAAGATAGTTTCACCGGTGAAACTACCTTATCCAAATATAGTCATTTAGCCACTCAAATCGAAAGAAAAAGGCCATTTGAGCACATCTACGAGGTTATAAGTTATAAATTATATCATTTAGAGTATTGAATTCTAAGTTTAATTTTTAACTGTATAAAAATATAGTCATAATATATATTTCGTCTTAGTTACATTTTTTACTTTTTAATGAAATAATTATTGATTGTCATTGATGAAGCCTCTGATGAAAACCACAAAAAGTGATAAGAAACTCTATGGAGAGGAGGTATAATAACCTACGGTTTGATGGAAGCGCAATATTTAATTATTGGTTCATTGTTTTTGCCTTCATTTTTTATGCTTTCTAATTGCACGCACTTAATAGAATAGACAATCTGTAAATTTCGTTCTACTAAACGCTCTAGAAATAGAAGAGATAGAAGAGATAGAATGAATTTCCAAGGTAGTTTCTCTACTAAACACTCCTTGAGTGTACTGCTAATCTTTAATCGCTCGTACAATTTTGCTCAGAGGAAGTGCAATTTCAGTTGGCAGCATGGAGCGATCCAATCACACCAACCTCCACTTTATGTAGGAAGAATCACTTATCCCTTAAACTAAGGGCTCACCATCAGGTACTCACTATCCTCTCCCTTTTTACCATGCTTCCACCAAACAACATGACCTTTATAACTTGATGAGGTGGCTATCCAAGGGTGCATGCACATCATATCATCGCTACTTAAGTTTCTCACCCTTTTTACCATGCTTGCATCAAACAAACACGGCCCTTTCAGGCCGCACGGAAGCAAATGCCAAACCAAGACAAACATTAAAAGAAGGAGAAAGACCAGCATAAACACAAATTAATGCATTGTGTGTGTGTGTGTGCGCGTGCACGCGGTGCGGGGGTGGGTAGGGTGTTTTTCTTTTAATTAAGAGGAGGGGGGGTGGTGGGGGTCATATTTCAAAGCAAAACTAGATACCATCCAAAAAGAGTATAAACCTAGGAAATCAAAAGAAAATGGGCTTTGAGGCTCCCTCCTTGATTCTAATCGACTGATCCTAAACATAGCCAAATCCAAAAACGATATAACAACTGCAATGTAGAACACCACAGAGTTTCTTCGTTACATTTCTTTTCCTAGGCCTTTTGGAGAATTAAGAGGTAAAAACACTCTTTAATTGTATAAAGACAAGAACCCATATAGAATTGGAATCACTCCATACGTAGCGAAATGAGAGATTTTACTTAATTTGTGACGCTCATATGGGATTCAACACAACATACTCACATTGTTGCAGTTTATCATAGATCTCAATTTCAAAACCTAAAGAAGAGCGAGTAATGCTAAGATCTAAAAACTTATGATTAGCTTCCAATGGTTGTACACCAACTCGAATCATATCATACATCACCCTCTCTCAATAGGTTTCTCCAAAACTCATGCTAGTACCAAGCCATGAAGCTATAACTCAACTACTTTGAGAAATCCAGCAGAGAAGTCTTACAATCACCTACTTCTTCTTAGAATTCCAAACTCATCCCATCCTTTCGAGATATAGAATAACTAGCACACGCCTTTGCTATAGAGTTGACATCTCCTAGAAGAGATTGTAAATACAACTTGTTTTCAGCCCTGGCTCCATGGGAGTGGCTATGGGCTTGCAATAATGCATCTTGGACCGATCCAAAAGCTCTACACATACTTTTGAGACATAATGATGCCACGTCTCTCTTGTATGAACTGGATCCCCAAATAGAAATGAAGCATGCCCAAATCTGACACATCAAATGTGGCTCTCAACTCAGCCTTGAAATCTGTGATTATTCCTTCATTGAACTTGTGAGCAGCATGTCATCTACATAAAGAATGATGACCAAAATACCCCCCCATCCTTCTTGATGTAGAGGCTACTTTCAGTTGGACTATTAGTGAGAGACCCTTGCTGGTCAGAAAGGCACCAATCTTCGAATACCAAGCTCGTGGAGCTTGTTTCAGCCCATTAGCTTGCATACTTTATGGGCTGCACCAGACACCTTAAAACCGGGAGGTTGCTTCACATAAATCTCTTTCAACAAGTCTCCATTTAGTAAAGTTGGTTTTATATCCAACTGATGTAAACGCCAATCAAAATGTGCAGCCATGGCAATCACTAACTTGATAGTAGTCATCCTAGAGGCACTATGGAGGCGAGGTCTCTCCTCAGTGCCTGCTCACGCTCTTGAAGACGACTCCGCCTAAGGGCATAAGCCTGCAGCTCCTCACCGCTCCTATGGATCGCATCGACCACCCATGAAGCCCAGACCTCACACGGTGCCGTCTCTGACTACTGCCAAATCCCTGCCATGACCTGTTCGATCTCCTCGTCCTGCAGGAGGTCCTCAGGAATGAGGAACCCCTTTTGGGGGAGACCCCTACGGGGCTGCTCTAAGTGAAGTACTACTGGAGAGTGATCTAACATCGTGGTACCTGACAGAATCCCAATAGAGCCACCTTTGTGTAGTGTCCAGTCCCCATCGTAGAAGCGGTCTAGCCTCTCAAGCAGTCCATCCTATCTCCTCTGTCCGAAAGAGAGGAGGCTGCCAAGTATCCTACTGAAATCCGGCTCACGCCGGAGGTGAGCGTCGTCGTTGGCGAGGCGGGCATTGCGTCGCCCTGGGCAGTTCTACGAGCGCCGCCGCGGGTGCTACGCACCACCTTGCTTGTCCTCCCCAAACTCCAGGTTGTTAAAGTCCCCTCCAACAATCCAAGAATCTACATCCGAAAGACACTCTGAGAGCCTCCTCCAAAAAGCCAGAGGGTATTGTATGCACATGGGGAGATACACATTCAGGATCCCAATCCTAGACTCTCCCATCCTAACTCTCATCCAAACTGCCCTCACCCTGATCATAGACCTCAAGAGCCACAGACTCCTCCCCTCCGTCCAACTGCAGGGGACCACAACTCCTGACCTCTCCCTGGAAGGAGGTGGATTCGCCGTCTGATGTCTGATGCTGAGAACATATGCTTCTGAATCAAAAGGAAGTCCATTGTCCGCCCTACCACTACCCTCTGTAACTCTTTCCGAAGGATTAGATACAGCGGTTGACAACGAGCACGGTCGTGGAGCCCGTGCACGTTCCAACTCACTATGGTCCAACTCATGAGGACGGGGATGCAGCTCCAGTGAGTGGGTGCTTGTTCCAAAAAGACTCTCTTATGTGACTTTACCGAGGGTTTGGAGGGCGAGTAGTCCGTGTCTGTACGACGACGTACTAAAGTGGGCACTGGCTCAATACCAATCTTCTGTGTCCACTCCATCATGAAGAAGACTTCCACCCCAAACACCTCCGCACACTTCTGAAGTGACCAGTAGTATCCATGATCAACCTTTGCCTCAAGCGGCAATCTGATAACTCCTACTGCCAATCCACACATCGGCTCCTCTCGCGTGAAGCTCAGCTGAAAACTCACCTCCGCACCATGGGCGTGCCGAAGTTCCAGTCCCTGTGGCTCCATCCACTCGTCCATCATGCATGAAATCTGATCTCCCATAATAGCATCAAACACATCTGGGAACCACTTCTCGAACCCTATGGATGCGAACTGAAATCTGCAAACTGAGTGTGTCTCGAAGCCCACAACGCTGATCGAACCCCCTTTCTGAGACTGCAAGACCACTAGCGTTACCTCCAAGGGTAGAGGATAAGAGTCTGGAATCTCTAGGTAGATCTAAGGTCCCAATCTCCAAAAGTCCCATGGTAAGGGACGCCCAGGCTGAATATTGGGAGCTGCTGACCGGGAGGTCAAGCTCCTTCACGGACTAGTCCGGATGCTGTGGTGAGGAAGCAGAAGGGGACGTCGTCTTACCCTTGCCTACTCGCAGAGGTGTCGAGGCGGGGAAGGCGTGGGAGGTTGAAGAACCTGCTAAGGAGGTGGAGGGTAGGTAGAGGGGGAAGAGGGAGGTGGAGGGAGGATAGAGGGGGAAGAGGGATGGAGAGAGGGGGGCAGGTGGTGAGGGTGATCGTCGTCTTACCCTTGCCTCCTCGCAGGGGTGTCGAGGCAAGGAAGGCGTGGGAGGCCGAAGAACCTGTTGAGAAGGTGGAGGGGGAGGGAGGGAGGCGGGGGGAGAGGGTCAGGTGGTGAGGGTGATCATAGTACGAGAGGCAAGGGGAGGGAGAGTGGGTGGGAGGAAACTAGGAGGAAGGGGGAGTAGTGGAGAGGGAGCGAGAGCGGGATATAGAGGGGGAGGGAAGCGGGGGACACAGGTCCCCCTTGCTGATCAGGCTCGCAGGGGGCTCTGGACTCGCTCCTCCTCAGCCGCTGATGAGCTAGCACCTGCAGCTTCCGCCGCATCAGGAGCTCATAGGACTCCTTGTTTGCTGATGCAAGAGTGGGTGCGATCACTGAACCTCCATAATAGGAGGATCCTCTAGCTGGGCAGTGGCCCCCTTCGCTAGGGGAGGTGGATCTTCACGCAAGGGCTCCTCCTACTGCTGCCTCTTAGGTGCCTCTCAAAAAGCCATGTCTCTCTCTCTACGTCTAGCCCTCTACCTGCGACACTTGTGGGCCTATTTGCTTGGTTTCTTTTTCTTTTTAACCTGGGTCGAGTCCACTTCTGAGGGGATCACCCAAGGGGTCTGGGACTCCTATTGCTTTTGTCTGGGGGGGTCCTAGGCTCTGGCTTGCAGACTCTATTTGCTCTACGGGGATGGGACAGTAGAGGCTCCACCTTGGCTATGGTGGCAATCTTTGGCTAGGTGACCCCTCTGTCTACAACAAAGACACTGACCTGGTAACCCAAAAATCTCCACTCGCTCGCAAAGTGTGCCCCCTTCGAGGGTCTCTAGGCAGAATGGGTGATGGTGACTCCAGTGACCACTGCATCGGGGATTTTCGGAAGAATCTCCGCTGGCAGGTGGCTCCCTCGCTCAGAGGTGGATGGAGCAGCTTCAGTAGCGTTCATCAGCAACGACTACGGTGGCCTCTACAACGATAGTGGCGGTATCTGAAGCAGTGCGGGTGTCAGCACCAGAGGATCAACTTTGGGAGTGACTCTGGGCTCTCGTAGGAGAATCAACTTTGGGAGGGACTCTGGGCTCTCAACCACCACTCTGATTCTTAGGACCCCGTCATCTGCTACAACTAAGGCGATTGACTCTACAGAATGCCCGACCAATGGAGGAGAGGATGGCTCGATACTCCTTTGGGAGCCCTGGAAAGCGGAGCGTAATTAAAAAACGAGGAACATGGTGTGTCGTGCCCATGTCCTCCACTGAAAAGCCATGGTACCAAGGAAAGAGATACACTAGATGCTTGCTCCACGAGTGTCGAGATTGTGTCGAGAAAGCTCGATTGGATGAGGAATACACCTCTTCCATAGATAGTGACCTCTTGGCTCTAATGCAAAGCTCGCCTAGATCCACTCTCGCACCTGTCTCCTTGTAGAAGTGAGGCCCACAATTCTTGTCCTAGAGGGATTGAGTTGCCTGCTATACCTGTTGCTTGTTAGTTGGGCAAGAAAAACCTTAACGATTGTGGGATTCGAGGGTGCTGCAATAGCGCCCCTCTAACCAAACCAAGGGTCACCACCAAGATTTTCTTCGCCTTAACAAGAACAAATGCTCTCTCTGAAGGAAGGAGGAAGAAAAAAGGGGAGGTGAGGAGGAAAGATGTCAGATGGGGAGGCAGAGATAAGGCGAGGCGAGAGGTGGATGAGGACACGCTGGGTGAAGGAGGAAGAGGACAAGGAAGGAGGTGGAAAAAGGAAGAGGGGAGGCGGGGAGGGCGGGGAAGAGAAGGCGAATAGGCGGACGAGAGAGGTGGAGAGGGCGGGAGGGGAGGCAAGAAAGGCGCGGGGGGACAAGGGAAGGCGAAAGAGGAGAGGGGATGAGAAGGCGAGGAGATGGAAGAAGTGGCAGGACGGCGGAAGAGGAGGAGGCAACGAAGGAGATAGCAAAGAAGGGAAGGAGGGAGGAGAGGAGGAGGGAGCGGAGGAGATGGCAAAGGAGCGGAGAGGAGGCGCGGGAGGAGAGCCAATGAAGGAAAGGAGGGAGCGGAGGAGAAAGCGAAAGGGGCCGAGGAGGCGAAAATGACTGGGAGGAGGCGAGAAGGTGGGAGGTGGAGCTGACGGAGGGGAACGCAGATGGGGCAAAGTGCGACGGGGAGGCGATGGGGCTGTGGAAGGGGCGAAAGGGATAGGGCAGCAGGGCAGCCAGGGAGCAGCGGCAACAGCCCCTAGAGCTGCGAGCAGGTCATGTTTAGCTCTTCCATGTTGTAGTATTGATTTAGAAATTACTATAAATATGCACTTACTTGCCTTGTCGGACAACTTACATCGAAACTCAACAGGCACATGGGCATAGGCAGCACATCCAAAGACATGAAAATAATCCACCGGAGGCTTTCCGCCATGCCAAACTCCATAAGGAATTTTTGTTCTGAAAGCCTTAGTGGGAGACTGATTTAAAACATAGTTGGCACACAAGAAACATCAAAGCCAAAACCGGTGAAGCAACTTTTTGCTTGTAAGCATGCATCTATCCATCTCCCTAAGAGTTTGATTTTTCCGCTCAGCTTTGCCATTTTGCTAAGCGGTAAGCCTCACTGTAAGCTGATGTGTGATGCTTTTCTCTTTCAAATAACCCTCAAATTCATGAGACGTTTACTCTTCCCCTCTATCTGTGCGTAGAATCTGAACCGTGAGGCCTGTTTCATTCTCAACCTTGGAAAAACAGTGTCGACAATGCTTAAGATACATCAGATTTAACATCTTCCTTTGCTCTCAAATGACTTTTATTGTATTTATTGTATGTATATATACAAATATCAATGAAAAAGATATTTCAAGTCTCAGAATCGTTTCTACATGATGAACATAAACACAAGCCCTTCGCAATCTTATACTGGATAAGTGATCTTCAAATTAGGGATGTTGAAATATAAAACAAGCATGTAGGGATCTTAGAATCTTAGGGATGTAGAAGTCATCTAAAATGCACCTCCATCAACTATTGTCTAGAATCATAGCGAGGCAATTTAATATTTCCATGTCCTCGCACTACTTGGTTTGGTCATGCACTTCTATGGTTCAGATAATCTGCCACACAGTAAGCAAATAGTGGTTAAAAAGGAAGGGATATATAGGAGAGGCGAAACAGAGGGGAGGGCTAGTTGCAATCTCAGAAGACATATCACATAGAGGAGAGAGAAGAGTTTAGGAGAAGCTTGATTCAATTGTGTTGAAGTGGTCATGTTCGTTGCTTTGAAATTCTAAGTAGGACAAACCTATGAGTCGTCCAATTACTTGCAACGACAAGTTTCTTCCAACCATAAACCCAAGTGTAGTTTAAGTAGTCATCAATAAATGTGACATGATAGAGAACCACCCAATGCAGAGTCCTCATGGGACCACAGACATCGCTATGAATGAGCTGCAATTCCCGAACAGCTCGTACTGCACCATCCTTCTTGAGGGGAAACCTGTGCAACTTCCCAAGTATGCACCCTTCACAGGCATGAGGGGGAGGTGACTACAAAGGAAGCAAAGCATCAACCATAGAATGCTTTTGAAGCTGCCATAACTCATATGCCCATATCTAGCATGCCCTACCTCCGCATTCTGCATAGCATCAGTCAGAGAAGAAACTGCAAGTGCATCATCTGGTCTCTTCTCAAAAACATCAAGCTGAAAAAGACCACGAAACAGCGTACCAGATGGTCTCAAGGCATAGTCAACTTCCCTATCTCGGACGACACACTTGTCATCTTCAAAGACAACCTGAAATCCTCTTCTATTGAGAGAGGACACTGAAAGCAAATTCTTCTTGATTCCAGGTACATAAAGCGCATCGTGAATTCTGAAATTTGTACAATCTCACCAATGCCACGAACGGAATAAGAAGAAGGTAGTGACCATCTCTGAATCTGAAATGATCTCATCAATATTCAACAATTGCTCTCTCAAATCCTGAAGTTTAGTGAGGAGCTCAGTCATAGAGTCACCCTCATCCATATGAGTATGAGTCAACTCTCTCTTCAGGAATGAGACCCTAGCACCATTGCGGGCTGAAAACATACTAGTATCCCAAGCTGCCTTCGAGGTCTTGCATGACTGAATGTGCGGAATGATAAACCTTTTGACAGAAAGGGAGATAGTTGAAAGTGCTAGTGCATCACGTGAATCCCACCTTTCCTGATCCTGTGTAGGAGTCACCGCTGCAGCAGCTGCTGCACCTAGCACTTCTAGGACTGCACCTTGATCTTGTGCACTCTTGCACTTTTCGGCTGTGCTACCTGCAGAGATTTGCTCCCAAACTTGAAAAAGGAAAGCAACACTGATCCTCTTCTACCCCTTCCTCCACCTTGTTAAGGAGTGGCAGGTGCAACCACATTCTCTGGCGGTGTCACATCCCCAATGACATAATCCCACAAATGTTTGCCAACTAAATATTGCCTGCCATAAAACTCCAAAAAGAGTAATTGGTACCATCCAACTTATCCTCGTGTGAGGACTCCAAACACTTCATTGGGATTGTTCTGGGCCATAACTGCCAGAGAAATTGCAGCAAATACCAACCAAAAAATTCCCTTTCTGGGAATGAAGGTGAACAACACAAATCCCTGCTCGCATATTGATGATGCAAACTACCCACTTCTTAAAAAAACAGTCAATCAATGGCTCAAAATGCAGCAGCCCACAAGCAAAAATTCACTTGAATCTCTACTAGATCTCTCTGCAAAATGCCTGCAAAAAATCCAAAAGACCCAAATATAGGAATATGGGTGTCCAAAACCAAAAGACAGCTTGCTGTCTCAGCCTATCAAAGGCTCAAAATGCACCCAAATGTCCTGCAAATGTCACGGACTCCTAAAATGACATTGCAAAAACTGGCATATGTCTGCAATGTCACTCAATCTGAGTCAAAATTGCCTGCAAAGTGTCCAAACACCTCATACACTCTGAAATTCCAGCCCAATCACAAAAGCCCGAATTTCTTGAGGGAAATTGCAACTAGAAAAGGGAAAATTGACTAAAGGCCCCAAATGTTGCTCAAATTGAACTTTGCCTGCAAAAGCCCCAAATTTTTTTTAATGCCCAATACTCAAATCTGCCTTCAAAAAATTGCTTGAATCCAAGCCAATCAATGGCTGATTCCCAAATGCTCCTAATCCTCAAATGCACCTGCAACAAAAATGAGTTGTACGGACACCAACGTAACAGTGCACGGACAAAGTTGTACGGTGGTGCTCTAGTGTACGGAACA
Source organism: Dipteris shenzhenensis (assembly GCF_047967505.1). NCBI lineage: Eukaryota > Viridiplantae > Streptophyta > Polypodiopsida > Gleicheniales > Dipteridaceae > Dipteris > Dipteris shenzhenensis. The sequence continues at coordinate 33,982,947 of NC_141620.1, forward strand.
GCTGTGCAGATAGCCGACAGGACTGTACGGTGGAGTACGAAATCCATACTAGGTATGGATTTCAACGCAAATACGGACGTTGAACCATACGACTATACAGAGAACTTGACAACACAGGTACGACGGTGCTATACGGCAACACAGTACGGAAGCGTGCGGGCAAGCTAACGCAGACATTGTACGGACAAGTTGACGTACAGGCGAGTTGCTGACAGAATAGCTCACACGCTGTGTACGGATGACGGGGTAGAGCTGGGCTGGAGCAGTGTGGGGTGGGGTGAAGAGGGATAGAGGAGCTTAGCTGCTCTGATCCCAAATGTGAGCAAAAAAGGTGAGAGTAGGAAAGAGAGCAATGTAAGTTGTATTGCAAGAGATCATCAACACACAAAACTAGGGGTTTTGTTATAGTGACAAAACCCTAACTAACCCAACCACTAACTACAAACTGTAGTTGGATATCCTAACTGCAATTAGGGGGGAAAATCTCTAATGAGGGAAAAGTGCCCCTAACCCACTTATTAGTCATACATTGGTCACTGCCATGAATAATGGCGATAATTCCAACAAAGGGCAATATGAGGACTTTCTCATATTGACTTTTTGTATCCATCATTTTCCCAAATGTAATCAACTTCCACTTGGACCAACTTTCTAAAGCTCTACTTCTTGTTGGAGATATCATAGTGGTGATGTGATGTGTTAGTGTGAAGTACTAGGTGATGCAGTACTAGTCTATGTGTGTGAGTCATGTTTGAGTGCCACATGTCATCATGGGACCATCCCATATGCACTAGGTGCTAGTGTGTGAGTGAGTAGCCTATATAAGGCTTGTACTTCACAAGTCTTGATATACTTGATGAATGAATGAAATCCTTTCTTCATGTCTTCATTTGAGCATTGGGATCTTTTGTCACTCGTCTTTTTACCTGTCGTCAGGAACTCAGAGACTCCTGACGCCTCTCCTTGAGGAGACTCTTTTTACATTGTATCGAGACGGGTCCCATGGGTCATTTTTGGCCCCCCAAGGACGCTAATAAATTCTACTTCTACTTCTCTCTCTCTCTCTCTCTCTCTCTCTCTCTCTCTCTCTCTCTGTGGAGGTAGACACATATTTTTTTGTATCAGGACTAGACACACCGTCCTTCATAACCTCTTTTTTTGTAGAAACGGTTGGCTGGCCCGTTTTGAGACCGCCACCGTTATGCTCATTGTATCAGTTATCTTTAGTCTCATAGACCTTCACGGTCTCCCGAAGACTTTAATAAACTTTCTTTCTTTCTTTCTTTCTCTCTCTTTACCATGTTTCTAACATGGTATTAGAGCCACCTTCCATAGCTTCCCTAACCCTAATTCGTCACTCTTACCCTAACCCTAATTCTGCTTCAGCTATTCTTCCTGCAGCATGCAGCCACCTCAGCCTTGCTTCATCTCGACCCTTGTTCATTTCCACTTCTAGCTAGCTCATTCCGCCTCTTCATTCCTTGCTGTCTTCATAGCCGCCTTCATCTAAGCCCTCTTGGAGCTGTAACTAGGCTCTTGGCAGCCTCATTGCTTGCTGGTCGGCTCACTTCCCAAGGCTCCAGCCCTAGTTGCAAGTACCCAAGGCATTTTTAAGTCATTCCCTCGCTGAAAATCCTTTCTCTTGGCCTCCTTTTGCATTGGCGACTCCTTAGAGACCATCTGCTGCTGGTTTTTTGGCTTCATACAGCCTTTACAAGCTGGTTCAAAGCTGTTATCATCCATTTGTTGTAGCCGCTTTCACACCTCGGAGTTTCACTGCATTCTGGAGCATCTGCTGCAGCCGCCTCACTATTTCAGAGTTTCTTTGCTGCTGTTTGGACCATATTCCAGCCGACTTGGTTATTTGAAGACTATTGTTGCACTTCCAAAAAATTTTGGAGCTGTCCTACTTCATTTCGAGGCTGCTGCCCCCCTTCAGAAAGTCCTCTTCAATCATGACTTCCTTGTCTTCAAGTTCCCTCCTCGAGGAGAAGGAGTTTAGGTTGAGTAACTTGATCAACAACATCAAAAGATTTGGAAGCAGTATAATGCTAAGGCTATTGCTCTCATTGGTCTTTGCTTAGTTGACTCTCTCATCCATCATGTGGATTTCAAGTCAACAGCTAAGCAAATTTGGAGTCGCCTCGAGACCTTCTTTGGTAATAAAATCACCAACTCTAAAGTCTTTTTGAAGCTCAAATTTTTTTATCTGAAAATTGAAGAGAGTGATGAGTTGAGTGCTCATCTAGCCCGGTTTCAATCTCTTGTTCAACAACTCTCAAGTTTGAAGAGTGTCCCTGACGATGAAGATAAGATGGCCGTCCTTATGAAGAGTATGCATGGCATTTCTCGCTTTGAGCACACTCTTGATATCCTTCGTCTTGCCACTACCATGTTTGATGATATGGTGGCCCTCCTCATTGAGAAGGATCGTGGCAATAAGGAAGCTGCTCTTGCCTCTCCTATTGATCATGCATTTGCTTCCACACGCAAATGGAAGACCAACAAGAACATTATTTGCAAGTTTTACAAGAGGAAAGGACACATTGAAGACCATTGCTTTAAGAAGAAAACAAGAGAAGCATTATGCCAATCTTCTGGCTGAAGACGAAGCTGAACCAGAAAAGCCCCCGGAGGAGATACATGGAGCTACAGCAGAGGTTCATGGCCTCTCTCTTGATGACGAGGATCCATTTGACGAGGGTTGGGCTTTCTAGGTCCCTATGCTATGTCTAATTGTGTTGAGTCAAATTAAGGTTCTCAGCCTTGAGTTGTCCCTCTAAATTGAATGTATTTGGAGTCAATAAGAGGTTCTTTGCCATGGGCTGTCCCCCCAAAAATGATGGTTAATGGTATTGACCACCCAGTTCAAAGTAAAGGGAGATGACGAGTGATGGTTTTCCCTGGCCAGTCGCAAGCTGACTGAGAAGTCACTATCACATGGGAGGTGTTGGATAGTTGGACTTGCTCTTTGCAGTATTACGGTGGAGGGGGGATCGGTCTACTCTTGCGTGTTGGGTCTCACACATTTTGCTCCGAAGGGTTGGAGATATCATAGCCAAAGAGTGTGGTGATGTGATGTATTAGTGTGAAGTACTAAGTCTATGTGTGTGAGCCATGTGTGAGTGCCACGTGTCATCATGGGACTTATCCCATATGCACTAGGTGCTACTGTGTGAGTGAGTAGCCTATATAAGGCTTGTACTTCACTTGTCTTAATATACTTAATGAATGCATGAAAGCCTTCCTTCATGTCTTCATTTAAGCATTATTTCCTCACGCCCTAACTCTCTCTCTCTCTCTCTCTCTCTCTCTCTCTCTCTCTCTCTCCCTTCACCATGTTTCTAACACTTTTTGAACCGATGAGGCATCTCATCCCAGAGCCCCGTGACTATGGATTTTATTATATAATTGGCCAAATGAGAACAAGAAGTGAAGAAAAATGCCATTATCATATCGTTACCAAAAGAGAGAATAACATAGCAAATGGAATCCAAAGCAAGTTACTTATGTGTAGTACGTCAATGATCATATAATTCCAGAACACCCAATTCAAGAAAAGACGTGCTTTTCAGCATTTCAATTACAAAAATGAAAGGACTGGTTTTTTACAATAAACACTAGGCCTACCTGCCCATTATAAATAAATCTACGTCTGCCAAACTAAGTCTCTAACAAATGTAGGAAGTTTCATTGCGGCATCAAAGAAGAGGAGCTCCTCTAAACACATAGGAAGTGTCAAGACTGAGTTCTGTGCCAGAGAATCTTGCAATAGATCTTGAAAAAAGCAAGTACAGAAGAGCGTTAGAAATATTTAATTTTCCTAAGCTTCTTTGTTAGAAATATATATGTTTCCAACAAAGAGGGCTTCTGTAAAAGCGAAAAAAAGAGAGCCACTATGAAAGACTAAAGTCCATACGCAATACTAGAAGTAGAAACCAATGGGTTTTTTACAAGGAGAGGCCCTAGGTCAATTTAGTTACATCTAAAAGGCTGAGGACATGACCATTAATACTTCTCAGACAGATGTAATGGCTAAAGTCCCAAACTGTTAGTTTGTCTCAATCAGTCCAATGATTGTACATGAGAGAGTCACAACTTCACAAGTATATTACAATAGAGTAACAAAGGGGTATCACTCCTTACTTTCCGACCAATACATGTCCGAAAAAACCGCACTGCAGCCACAACAAGATACTTTTCTTTCCGTGTTGTAAGCCGCAAAACTTTCTCCATAACATGGTTCTTCATTACATAATACCTGAAATTAACAAAAGGGAATCCAATAAGCAAAGACCATACTAATCTGTGAGCTGTATAAATGCAGTGCATAGAGTTTTGGTTTAAATGTAGCGCCAAGAAGAAAGGAAGCTACTCTTACTTTATCCTATACGAATGGTGCTGCACACAAAAGCACAGAAGTTCACAAATGTTCCCCAGTGTTTCAGGACTGATGTGAGCAGGCCTGTCTATTTGTCCATGAATGCCTCCAACCTTTCTGTTCTGGTCAGAATCCCCTTTTGAGGTACAAGCCGATGTCAAGACTTCCATAATTTGATCCATATACTTCCCATAAAAAATATCGAGAAAAGGGCTCTTCTCTGGTGGTTGCTGTCACAGAAACAAAACACTTCAGAAAAGAAACAAGACCTGTAAAAAAACGAATCTGGAATGTGTAGAAGTTTAATGAAATGTGCAATTAATTGCCAGGCTACTGACCAACATGTATAAGACCTACACATGGGCCCTTGAAGCACATCGCATATTAACCACGACTTAACCAAACCAGATGGACATATTACCAACAGTTGAATTAGCAAACTAAATTTATTACAGTTAGTCAATAACTATCCCCTTTTTAAGAGACAGAGGAGAAGAAAAATACACAGGACTGGGGGTGTTTCAGATGGGAACCATGCCTCAAGTCATTTCGACAGGGGTACCATATTCTATACCACAGACATTGACAATGAATACTATAAGCAGAGCACTTCATCATGCAAGTGGAAAGCGGGTGTTCGTTCAGTCACCATGAAAGCAAGAATTAAATTCCAAAAAGAATGAAACAAATGAACATAGTGGTCCGCTGAGTTGGTCATAGCTGAATTGGAGAGCTGAATAATACCTGCCCGCCTTGCAATTTACCTGACCCTGATGGAAATGAGGAGAGGGTGAGAGACTTGATCACATGATTGAAGACAAGAGTTGAGGCATAAACTGATGTTGATAGATTGATAATCACAGCAAGTACATAGCCTCTTTTATAGGCTGGGCAAGCCTTACAGACACCTCATAGATGAGGTCACACACAAGAGAATCTAGATCCTATAATCTAGGTGAGGAATCACATCTACCACATGAGGTGGCACAAGTGACGTCAAGACTCTTCACACTCACATAATTGTAGGACACTCCTAGGACTCAAAGACCACACACACTAGGACCACACACACTAGGACTCCGATTCCAACAAACCCCCCCTCGGAGCTAGGGTGAGAAACTATGACATCATCCAGATTGCATCCCAAGCAATCTCAGAGGCTAACAGCTGAGCATAATTCAACATGATCAGAGACTCAAATCTGAGCATGGATGCATGACCAACTCATAGGTCTAGGGAGTACACCAACATCCTGGAACTCGGCCAGGCCTGATAAAGGAAAGACATAACAACCCCCCTTGTCTCCTAACTGGGTACATGGAAGTAAGTGGAGCCTTTTATAGGACAAGGCACACAAAATGACAAATTATTACATCATTTTAGGGGGACTACCCAAGGCAGAGTACCTAACACACATGACTCTAGAAAGCCCACTCTTCATCTATCACCTCATGGAGGGATAGACCAGAAATAGCAGCAGTGCAGCCTTGTTCCTCAGGTCCAGAAGGTGTAGCTTCATCGTCTTCGACCTCGCTCTGCTCTGCAACCAGATTGGCATGTTCTTTGGCTTGTACCTTTGCCATTTTCTTGAAGCAACGATCCTCTGGATGGCCAAGTTTCTGACAATAATTACATTTAAGAGGTTTTCCATTCTTCTTGGGCTTATTCTTGAGAAAGAATGCTTTGCCAGATTCGAATGAAGATTCTGCTTTCGTTGTAAGCCTACGGTCCTCATAAATGAGATGAGCTACCATATCCTTAAAGCTCATATTGCGGCTGACTCTTAGGACAACAAGGATCTCATTGTACTTGGAAATGTCTTCAATACAGGAGAGAAGTACAGCAACTTGATCATCATCTTCAACAATGGCTCAGATGGCAGATAATTGTTGGAGAATTGACCCAAGATTGCTCAAGTGTTCATTAAGGGTTTCAGTTTCCTTCATCTTGAGCTTGAAGAGTTTTTGTTTGAGAAATACTTTGGAATTATTGATCTTAGTTCCAAACAAATTCTCTAACTTTTCCCAAACGTTGTTTGCTGTCTTATCAAAATCCACATGGTGGATAAGGTTGTCAGCTAAAGCTAGGCCAATGATAGCCATTGCTTTATCATTTTGGTTCTGCCACCAA